>NC_066585.1:396962624-397108275 GCF_024323335.1 Lathyrus oleraceus
AAAGGAACCACGACCAGACATTCACCGATGACTGGGAAGGAAGGAACCACGACCAGACATTTATCGATGACTGGGAAGAAAGGAACCACGACCAGACATTTATCGATGACTGGGAAGAAATGAATCACGACCAGACATTTACCGATGACTGGGAAGAAAGGAACCACAACCAGACAATCACCGATGACTGGGAAGGAAGGAACCACGACCAGACATTTATCGATGACTGGGAAGAAAGGAACCATGACCACACATTTATCGATGACTGGGAAGAAATGAATCACGACCAGACATTTACCGATGACTGGGAAGAAAGGAACCACGACATGACATTCACCGATTACTGGGAAGAAAGGAACCATGACCAGACATTTATCGATGACTGGGAAGAAATGAACCACAACCAGACATTTATCGATGACTGGGAAGAAAGGAACCACGACCAGACATTCACCGATGACTGGGAAGAAAGGAACCACGACCAAACATTTACCGATGACTGGGAAGAAAGGAACCACGACCAGACATTTATCGATGAATGGGAAGAAAGGAACCACGACCAGACATTTATCGATGACTGGGAAGAAAGGAACCACGACCAGACATTCACTGATGACTGGGAAGAAAGGAACCACGACCAGACATTCACCGATGACTGGGAAGAAAGGAACCACGACCAGACATTCACCGATGACTAGGAAGAAAGGAACCACGGCCAGACATTTATCGATGACTGGGAAGAAATGAACCACGACCAGATATTTACCGATGACTGGGAAGAAAGGAACCACGACCAGACATTCACCGATGACTGGGAAGAAAGGAACCACGACCAAACATTCACCGATGACTGGGAAGAAAGGAACCACGACCAGACATTCACCGATGACTGGGAAGAAAGGAACCACAACCAGACATTCACCGATGATTGGGAAGAAAGGAACCACGGCCAGACATTTATCGATGATTGGGAAGAAATGAACCATGACTAGATACTAACCAATGACTGGGAAGAAAGGAACCACGACCAAACATTTATTGATGACTGGGAGGAAAGGAACCACGACCAGACATTCACCGATGACTGGGAAGAAAGGAACCACGACCAGACATTTACCGATGACTGGGAAGAAAGGAACCACGACCAGACATTCACCGATGACTGGGAAGAAAGGAACCACGACCAGACATTTATCGATGACTGGGAAGAAAGGAACCATGACCAGACATTTATCGATGACTGGGAAGAAAGGAACCACGACCAGACATTTACCGATGACTGGGAAGAAAGGAACCACGACCAGACATTCACCGATGACTGGGAAGAAAGGAACCACGACTAGACATTTATCGATAACTGGGAAGAAAGGAACCACGACCAAACATTTACCGATGACTGGGAAGAAAGGAACCACGACCAGACATTTACCGATGACTGGGAAGAAAGGAACCACGACCAGACATTTATCGATGACTGGGAAGAAAGAAATGAACCACGACCAGACATTTATCGATGACTGGGAAGAAAGGAACCACGACCAGACATTTATCGATGATGGGAAGAAAGGAACCACGACCAGACATTCACCGATGACTGGGAAGAAAGGGACCACGACCAGACATTTATCGATGACTAGGAAGAAAGGAACCACGACCAGACATTTACCGATGACTGGGAAGAAAGGAACCACGACCAGACATTTATCGATGACTGGGAAGAAAGGAACCACGACCAGACATTCACCGATGACTGGGAAGAAAGGAACCACGACCAGACATTTATCGATGACTGGGAAGAAAGGCACCACGACCAGACATTTACCGATGACTGGAAAGAGAGGAACCACGACCAGACAATTATCGATGACTGGGAAGAAAGGAACCATGACCAGACATTTATCGATGACTGGGAAGAAAGGAACCATGACCAGACATTCACCTATGACTGGGAAGAAAGGAACCAGGACCAGACATTCACCGATGACTGGGAAGAAAAGAACCACGACCAGACATTCACCGATGACTAGGAAGAAAGGAACAACGACCAGACATTTATCGATGACTAGGAAGAAATGAACCATGACCAGATATTTACCGATGACCTGGGAAGAAAGGAACCACGACCAGACATTTATCGATGACTGGGAAGAAAGGAACCACGACCAGACATTCACCGATGACTGGGAAGAAAGGAACCACTACCAGACATTCACCGATGACTGGGAAGAAAGGAACCACGACAAGACATTCATCGATGACTGGGAAGAAAGGAACCATGACCACACATTTATCGATGACTGGGAAAAAATGAACCACGACCAGACATTTACCGATGACTGGGAAGAAAGGAACCACGACCAGACATTCACCGATGACTGGGAAGAAAGGAACCACGACCAGACATTTATCGAGACTGGGAAGAAAGGAACCACGACCAGACATTACCGATGACTGGGAAGAAAGGAACCACGACCAGACATTTATCGGTGACTGGGAAGAAAGGAACCACGACCAGACATTCACCGATGACTGGGAAGAAAGGAACCACGACCAGACATTCACCGATGACTGGGAAGAAAGGAACCACGACCAGACATTTATCGATGACTAGGAAGAAATGAACCACAACTAGATATTTACCGATGTCTGGAAGAAAGGAACCACGACCAGACATTATCGATGACAGGAAGAAAGGAACCACGACCAGACATTCACCGATGACTGGGAGGAAAGGAACCACGACCAGACATATCGATGGCTGGGAAGAAAGGAACCACGACTAGACATTCACCGATGACTGGGAAGAAAGGAACCACGACCAGACATTTATCGATAACTGGGAAGAAAGGAACCACGTTCGGACATTTATCGATGACTAGGAAGAAATAAACCACGACCAGACATTTATCGATGACTGGGAAGAAAGGAACCACGACCAGACATTCACCGATGACTGGGAAGAAAGGAACCACGACCAGACATTCATCGATGACTGGGAAGGAAGGAACCACGACCAGACATTTATCGATGACTGGGAAGAAAGGAACCACGACCAGACATTTATCGATGACTGGGAAGAAAGGAATCACGACCAGACATTTACCGATGACTGGGAAGAAAGGAACCACGACCAGACATTCACCGATTACTAGGAAGAAAGGAACCACGACCAGACATTTATCGATGACTGGGAAGAAAGGAACCACGACCAGACATTTACCGATGAATGGGAAGAAAGGAACCACGACCAGACATTTACCAATGACTGGGAAGAAAGGAACCATGACCAGACATTTATCGATGACTGGGAAGAAATGAACCACAACCAGACATTTATCGATGACTGGGAGGAAAGGAACCACGACCAGACATTCACCGATGACTGGGAAGAAAGGAACCACGACCAGACATTTATCGATGACTGGGAAAAAAGGAACCACGACCAGACATTTATCGATGACTGGGAAGAAAGGAACCACGACCAGACATTCACCGATGACTGGGAAGAAAGAACCACGACCAGACATTTACCGATGATTGGGAAGAAAGGAACCACGACCAGACATTTATCGATGACTGGGAAGAAAGGAACCACGACCAAACATTTATCGATGACTGGGAAGAAAGGAACCACGACCATACATTTATCGATGACTGGGAAGAAAGGAACCACGACCAGACATTTATCGATGACTGGGAAGAAAGGAACACGACCAGACATTTATCGATGACTGGGAAGAAAGGAACCATGACCAGATATTTACCGATGACCTGGGAAGAAAGGAACCACGACCAGACATTTATCGATGACTGGGAAGAAAGGAACCACGACCAGACATTCACCGATGACTGGGAAGAAAGGAACCACTACCAGACATTCACCGATGACTAGGAAGAAAGGAACCACGACAAGACATTCATCGATGACTGGGAAGAAAGGAACCATGACCACACATTTATCGATGACTGGGAAAAAATGAACCACGACCAGACATTTACCGATGACTGGGAAGAAAGGAACCACGACCAGACATTCACCGATGAATGGGAAGAAAGGAACCACGACCAGACATTTATCGAAGACTGTGAAGAAAGGAACCACGACCAGACATTTACCGATGACTGGGAAGAAAGGAACCACGACCAGACATTTATCGATGACTGGGAAGAAAGGAACCACGACCGGACATTCACCGATGACTGGGAAGAAAGGAACCACGACCAGACATTCACCGATGACTGGGAAGAAAGGAACCACGACCAGACATTTATCGATGACTAGGAAGAAATGAACCACAACTAGATATTTACCGATGTCTGGAAAGAAAGGAACCACGACCAGACATTTATCGATGACAGGGAAGAAAGGAATCACGACCAGACATTCACCGATGACTGGGAGGAAAGGAACATGGACCAGACATATATCGATGGCTGGAAAAAAGGAACCACGACTAGACATTCACCGATGACTAGGAAGAAAGGAACCACGACCAGACATTTATCGATAACTGGGAAGAAAGGAACCACGTTCGGACATTTATCGATGACTAGGAAGAAATAAACCACGACCAGACATTTATCGATGACTGGGAGGAAAGGAACCACGACCAGACATTCACCGATGACTGGGAAGAAAGGAACCACGACCAGACATTCATCGATGACTGGGAAGAAGGAACCACGACCAGACATTTATCGATGACTGGGAAGAAAGGAACCATGACCAGACATTTATCGATGACTGGGAAGAAATGAATCACGACCTGACATTTACCGATGACTGGGAAGAAAGGAACCACGACCAGGCATTCACCGATTACTAGGAAGAAAGGAACCACGACCAGACATTTATCGATGACTGGGAAGAAAGAAACCACGACCAGACATTTACCGATGAATGGGAAGAAAGGAACCACGACCAAACATTTACCAATGACTGGGAAGAAAGGAACCATGACCAGACACTTATCGATGACTGGGAAGAAATGAACCACAACCAGACATTTATCGATGACTGGGAGGAAAGGAACCACGACCAGACATTCACCGATGACTGGGAAGAAAGGAACCACGACCAGACATTATCGATGACTGGGAAGAAAGGAACCACGACCAGACATTTATCGATGACTGGGAAGAAAGGAACCACGACGAGACATTCACCGATGACTGGGAAGAAAGGAACCACGACCAGACATTTACCGATGATTGGGAAGAAAGGAACCACGACCAGACATTTATCGATGACTGGGAAGAAAGGAACCACGACCAAACATTTATCGATGACTGGGAAGAAAGGAACCACGACCATACATTTATCGATGACTGGGAAGAAAGGAACCACGACCAGACATTTATCGATAACTGGGAAGAAAGGAACCACGACCGGACATTTATCGATGACTGGGAAGAAATGAACCACGACCAGACATTTATCGATGACTGGGAGGAAAGGAACCACGACCAGACATTCACCGATGACTGGGAAGAAAGGAACCACAACCAGACATTTACCGATGACTGGGAAGAAAGGAACCACGACCAGACATTCACCGATGACTGGGAAGAAAGGAACCACAACCAGACTTTTATCGATGACTGGGAAGAAAGGAACCATGACCAGACATTTATCGATGACTAGGAAGAAATGAATCACGACCAGACATTTACCGATGACTAGGAAGAATAGAACCATAACCAGACATTCACTGATTACTAGGAAGAAAGGAACCACGACCAGACATTTATCGATGACTGGGAAGAAAGGAACAACGACCAGACATTTACCGATGAATGGGAAGAAAGGAACCACGACCAGACATTTACCGATGAATGGGAAGAAAGGAACCACGACCAGACATTCACCGATGACTGGGAAGAAAGGAACCACGACCAGACATTTATCGATGACTGGGAAGAAGGAACCATGACCAGACATTTATCGATGACTAGGAAGAAATGAATCACGACCAGACATTTACCGATGACTGGGAAGAAAGGAACCATAACCAGACATTCACCGATTACTGGGAAGAAAGGAACCACGACCAGACATTTATCGATGACTGGGAAGAAAGGAACCACGACCAGACATTTACCGATGAATAGGAAGAAAGGAACCACTACCAGACATTTACCGATGACTGGGAAGAAAGGAACCATGACCAGACATTTATCGATGACTGGGATGAAATGAACCACAACCATACATTCACCGAGGACTGGGAAGAAAGGAACCACGACCAGACATTTATCGATGACTGGGAAGATATGAACCACGACCAGATATTTACCGATGACTGGGAAGAAAGGAACCACGACCAGACATTTATCGATGACTGGGAAGAAAGGAACCACGACCAGACATTTATCGATGAATAGGTAGAAAGGAACCACGACCAAACATTTACTGATGACTGGGAAGAAAGGCACCACTACTAGACAATCACCGATGACTGGGAAGAAAGGAACCACAACCAGACATTTATCGATGACTGGGAGAAAAGGAACCACGACCAGACATTCACCGATGACTGGGAAGAAAGGAACCACGACCAGACATTCACCGATGACTGGGAAGAAAGGAACCACGACCAGACATTCACCGATGACTGGGAAGAAAGGACCCATGACCAGACATTCACCGATGACTGGGAAGAAAGGAACCACGACCAGACATTCACCGATGACTGGGAAGAAAGGAACCACGACCAGACATTCACCGATGACTGGGAAGAAATGAACCATAACCAGACATTTATCGATGACTGGGAGGAAAGGAACCACGACCAGACATTCACCGATGACTGGGAAGAAAGGAACCACGACCAGACATTTATCGATGACTGGGAAAAAAGGAACCACGACCAGACATTTATCGATGACTGGGAAGAAAGGAACCACGACGAGACATTCACCGATGACTGGGAAGAAAGGAACCACGACCAGACATTTACCGATGATTGGGAAGAAAGGAACCACGACCAGACATTTATCGATGACTGGGAAGAAAGGAACCACGACCAAACATTTATCGATGACTGGGAAGAAAGGAACCACGACCATACATTTATCGATGACTGGGAAGAAAGGAACCACGACCAGACATTTATCGATAACTGGGAAGAAAGGAACACGACCGGACATTTATCGATGACTGGGAAGAAATGAACCATGACCAGATATTTACCGATGACCTGGGAAGAAAGGAACCACGACCAGACATTTATCGATGACTGGGAAGAAAGGAACCACGACCAGACATTCACCGATGACTGGGAAGAAAGGAACCACGACCAGACATTCACCGATGACTGGGAAGAAAGGAACCACGACCAGACATTCACCGATGACTGGGAAGAAAGGAACCACGACCAGACATTCACCGATGACTGGGAAGAAAGGAACCACGACCAGACATTTATCGATGACTGGGAAGAAAGGAACCATGACCAGACATTTATCGATGACTAGGAAGAAATGAATCACGACCAGACATTTACCGATGACTGGGAAGAAAGGAACCATAACCAGACATTCACCGATTACTGGGAAGAAAGGAACCACGACCAGACATTTATCGATGACTGGGAAGAAAGGAACCACGACCAGACATTTACCGATGAATAGGAAGAAAGGAACCACTACCAGACATTTACCGATGACTGGGAAGAAAGGAACCATGACCAGACATTTATCGATGACTGGGATGAAATGAACCACAACCATACATTCACCGAGGACTGGGAAGAAAGGAACCACGACCAGACATTTATCGATGACTGGGAAGATATGAACCACGACCAGATATTTACCGATGACTGGGAAGAAAGGAACCACGACCAGACATTTATCGATGACTGGGAAGAAAGGAACCACGACCAGACATTTATCGATGAATAGGTAGAAAGGAACCACGACCAAACATTTACTGATGACTGGGAAGAAAGGCACCACTACTAGACAATCACCGATGACTGGGAAGAAAGGAACCACAACCAGACATTTAACGATGACTGGGAGAAAAGGAACCACGACCAGACATTCACCGATGACTGGGAAGAAAGGAACCACGACCAGACATTCACCGATGACTGGGAAGAAAGGAACCACGACCAGACATTCACCGATGACTGGGAAGAAAGGACCCATGACCAGACATTCACCGATGACTGGGAAGAAAGGAACCACGACCAGACATTCACCGATGACTGGGAAGAAAGGAACCACGACCAGACATTCACCGATGACTAGGAAGAAATGAACCATAACCAGACATTTATCGATGACTGGGAGGAAGGAACCACGACCAGACATTCACCGATGACTGGGAAGAAAGGAACCACGACCAGACATTTATCGATGACTGGGAAAAAAGGAACCACGACCAGACATTTATCGATGACTGGGAAGAAAGGAACCACGACGAGACATTCACCGATGACTGGGAAGAAAGGAACCACGACCAGACATTTACCGATGATTGGGAAGAAAGGAACCACGACCAGACATTTATCGATGACTGGGAAGAAAGGAACCACGACCAAACATTTATCGATGACTGGGAAGAAAGGAACCACGACCATACATTTATCGATGACTGGGAAGAAAGGAACCACGACCAGACATTTATCGATAACTGGGAAGAAAGGAACACGACCGGACATTTATCGATGACTGGGAAGAAATGAACCATGACCAGATATTTACCGATGACCTGGGAAGAAAGGAACCACGACCAGACATTTATCGATGACTGGGAAGAAAGGAACCACGACCAGACATTCACCGATGACTGGGAAGAAAGGAACCACTACCAGACATTCACCGATGACTGGGAAGAAAGGAACCACGACAAGACATTCATCGATGACTGGGAAGAAAGGAACCATGACCACACATTTATCGATGACTGGGAAAAAATGAACCACGACCAGACATTTACCGATGACTGGGAAGAAAGGAACCACGACCAGACATTCACCGATGAATGGGAAGAAAGGAACCACGACCAGACATTTATCGAAGACTGTGAAGAAAGGAACCACGACCAGACATTTACCAATGACTGGGAAGAAAGGAACCACGACCAGACATTTATCGATGACTGGGAAGAAAGGAACCACGACCGGACATTCACCGATGACTGGGAAGAAAGGAACCACGACCAGACATTCACCGATGACTGGGAAGAAAGGAACCACGACCAGACATTTATCGATGACTAGGAAGAAATGAACCACAACTAGATATTTACCGATGTCTGGAAAGAAAGGAACCACGACCAGACATTTATCGATGACAGGGAAGAAAGGAATCACGACCAGACATTCACCGATGACTGGGAGGAAAGGAACATGGACCAGACATATATCGATGGCTGGGAAAAAAGGAACCACGACTAGACATTCACCGATGACTGGGAAGAAAGGAACCACGACCAGACATTTATCGATAACTGGGAAGAAAGGAACCACGTTCGGACATTTATCGATGACTAGGAAGAAATAAACCACGACCAGACATTTATCGATGACTGGGAGGAAAGGAACCACGACCAGACATTCACCGATGACTGGGAAGAAAGGAACCACGACCAGACATTCATCGATGACTGGGAAGGAAGGAACCACGACCAGACATTTATCGATGACTGGGAAGAAAGGAACCATGACCAGACATTTATCGATGACTGGGAAGAAATGAATCACGACCTGACATTTACCGATGACTGGGAAGAAAGGAACCACGACCAGGCATCCACCGATTACTAGGAAGAAAGGAACCACGACCAGACATTTATCGATGACTGGGAAGAAAGAAACCACGACCAGACATTTACCGATGAATGGGAAGAAAGGAACCACGACCAAACATTTACCAATGACTGGGAAGAAAGGAACCATGACCAGACACTTATCGATGACTGGGAAGAAATGAACCATAACCAGACATTTATCGATGACTGTGAGGAAAGGAACCACGACCAGACATTCACCGATGACTGGGAAGAAAGGAACCACGACCAGACATTTATCGATGACTGGGAAAAAAGGAACCACGACCAGACATTTATCGATGACTGGGAAGAAAGGAACCACGACGAGACATTCACCGATGACTGGGAAGAAAGGAACCACGACCAGACATTTACCGATGATTGGGAAGAAAGGAACCACGACCAGACATTTATCGATGACTGGGAAGAAAGGAACCACGACCAAACATTTATCGATGACTGGGAAGAAAGGAACCACGACCATACATTTATCGATGACTGGGAAGAAAGGAACCACGACCAGACATTTATCGATAACTGGGAAGAAAGGAACCACGACCGGACATTTATCGATGACTGGGAAGAAATGAACCACGACCAGACATTTATCGATGACTGGGAGGAAAGGAACCACGACCAGACATTCACCGATGACTGGGAAGAAAGGAACCACAACCAGACATTTACCGATGACTGGGAAGAAAGGAACCACGACCAGACATTCACCGATGACTGGGAAGAAAGGAACCACAACCAGACTTTTATCGATGACTGGAAAGAAAGGAACCATGACCAGACATTTATCGATGACTAGGAAGAAATGAATCACGACCAGACATTTACCGATGACTAGGAAGAATAGAACCATAACCAGACATTCACTGATTACTAGGAAGAAAGGAACCACGACCAGACATTTATCGATGACTGGGAAGAAAGGAACAACGACCAGACATTTACCGATGAATGGGAAGAAAGGAACCACGACCAGACATTTACCGATGAATGGGAAGAAAGGAACCACGACCAGACATTCACCGATGACTGGGAAGAAAGGAACCACGACCAAACATTTATCGATGACTGGGAAGAAAGGAACCATGACCAGACATTTATCGATGACTAGGAAGAAATGAATCACGACCAGACATTTACCGATGACTGGGAAGAAAGGAACCATAACCAGACATTCACCGATTACTGGGAAGAAAGGAACCACGACCAGACATTTATCGATGACTGGGAAGAAAGGAACCACGACCAGACATTTACCGATGAATAGGAAGAAAGGAACCACGACCAGACATTTACCGATGACTGGGAAGAAAGGAACCATGACCAGACATTTATCGATGACTGGGATGAAATGAACCACAACCATACATTCACCGAGGACTGGGAAGAAAGGAACCACGACCAGACATTTATCGATGACTGGGAAGATATGAACCACGACCAGATATTTACCGATGACTGGGAAGAAAGGAACCACGACCAGACATTTATCGATGACTGGGAAGAAAGGAACCACGACCAGACATTTATCGATGAATAGGTAGAAAGGAACCACGACCAAACATTTACTGATGACTGGGAAGAAAGGAACCACGACCAGACATTTATCGATGACTGGGAAGATATGAACCACGACCAGATATTTACCGATGACTGGGAAGAAAGGAACCACGACCAGACATTTATCGATGACTGGGAAGAAAGGAACCACGACCAGACATTTATCGATGAATAGGTAGAAAGGAACCACGACCAAACATTTACTGATGACTGGGAAGAAAGGCACCACTACTAGACAATCACCGATGACTGGGAAGAAAGGAACCACAACCAGACATTTATCGATGACTGGGAGAAAAGGAACCACGACCAGACATTCACCGATGACTGGGAAGAAAGGAACCACGACCAGACATTCACCGATGACTGGGAAGAAAGGAACCACGACCAGACATTCACCGATGACTGGGAAGAAAGGACCCATGACCAGACATTCACCGATGACTGGGAAGAAAGGAACCACGACCAGACATTCACCGATGAATGGGAAGAAAGGAACCACGACCAGACATTCACCGATGACTGGGAAGAAAGGAACCACGACCAGACATTTATCGATGACTGGGAAGAAAGGAACCATGACCAGACATTTATCGATGACTAGGAAGAAATGAATCACGACCAGACATTTACCGATGACTGGGAAGAAAGGAACCATAACCAGACATTCACCGATTACTGGGAAGAAAGGAACCACGACCAGACATTTATCGATGACTGGGAAGAAAGGAACCACGACCAGACATTTACCGATGAATAGGAAGAAAGGAACCACGACCAGACATTTACCGATGACTGGGAAGAAAGGAACCATGACCAGACATTTATCGATGACTGGGATGAAATGAACCACAACCATACATTCACCGAGGACTGGGAAGAAAGGAACCACGACCAGACATTTATCGATGACTGGGAAGAAATGAACCACGACCAGATATTTACCGATGACTGGGAAGAAAGGAACCACGACCAGACATTTATCGATGACTGGGAAGAAAGGAACCACGACCAGACATTTATCGATGAATAGGTAGAAAGGAACCACGACCAAACATTTACTGATGACTGGGAAGAAAGGCACCACTACTAGACAATCACCGATGACTGGGAAGAAAGGAACCACAACCAGACATTTATCGATGACTGGGAGAAAAGGAACCACGACCAGACATTCACCGATGACTGGGAAGAAAGGAACCACGACCAGACATTCACCGATGACTGGGAAGAAAGGAACCACGACCAGACATTCACCGATGACTGGGAAGAAAGGACCCATGACCAGACATTCACCGATGACTGGGAAGAAAGGAACCACGACCAGACATTCACCGATGACTGGGAAGAAAGGAACCACGACCAGACATTTATCGATGACTAGGAAGAAATGAACCACAACTAGATATTTACCGATGTCTGGAAAGAAAGGAACCACGACCAGACATTTATCGATGACAGGGAAGAAAGGAATCACGACCAGACATTCACCGATGACTGGGAGGAAAGGAACAAGGACCAGACATATATCGATGGCTGGGAAAAAAGGAACCACGACTAGACATTCACCGATGACTGGGAAGAAAGGAACCACGACCAGACATTTATCGATAACTGGGAAGAAAGGAACCACGTTCGGACATTTATCGATGACTAGGAAGAAATAAACCACGACCAGACATTTATCGATGACTGGGAGGAAAGGAACCACGACCAGACATTCACCGATGACTGGGAAGAAAGGAACCACGACCAGACATTCATCGATGACTGGGAAGGAAGGAACCACGACCAGACATTTATCGATGACTGGGAAGAAAGGAACCATGACCAGACATTTATCGATGACTGGGAAGAAATGAATCACGACCTGACATTTACCGATGACTGGGAAGAAAGGAACCACGACCAGGCATTCACCGATTACTAGGAAGAAAGGAACCACGACCAGACATTTATCGATGACTGGGAAGAAAGAAACCACGACCAGACATTTACCGATGAATGGGAAGAAAGGAACCACGACCAAACATTTACCAATGACTGGGAAGAAAGGAACCATGACCAGACACTTATCGATGACTGGGAAGAAATGAACCATAACCAGACATTTATCGATGACTGGGAGGAAAGGAACCACGACCAGACATTCACCGATGACTGGGAAGAAAGGAACCACGACCAGACATTTATCGATGACTGGGAAAAAAGGAACCACGACCAGACATTTATCGATGACTGGGAAGAAAGGAACCACGACGAGACATTCACCGATGACTGGGAAGAAAGGAACCACGACCAGACATTTACCGATGATTGGGAAGAAAGGCACCACGACCAGACATTTATCGATGACTGGGAAGAAAGGAACCACGACCAAACATTTATCGATGACTGGGAAGAAAGGAACCACGACCATACATTTATCGATGACTGGGAAGAAAGGAACCACCACCAGACATTTATCGATAACTGGGAAGAAAGGAACACGACCGGACATTTATCGATGACTGGGAAGAAATGAACCACGACCAGACATTTATCGATGACTGGGAGGAAAGGAACCACGACCAGACATTCACCGATGACTGGGAAGAAAGGAACCACAACCAGACATTTACCGATGACTGGGAAGAAAGGAACCACGACCAGACATTCACCGATGACTGGGAAGAAAGGAACCACAACCAGACTTTTATCGATGACTGGAAAGAAAGGAACCATGACCAGACATTTATCGATGACTAGGAAGAAATGAATCACGACCAGACATTTACCGATGACTAGGAAGAATAGAACCATAACCAGACATTCACTGATTACTAGGAAGAAAGGAACCACGACCAGACATTTATCGATGACTGGGAAGAAAGGAACAACGACCAGACATTTACCGATGAATGGGAAGAAAGGAACCAAGACCAGACATTTACCGATGAATGGGAAGAAAGGAACCACGACCAGACATTCACCGATGACTGGGAAGAAAGGAACCACGACCAGACATTTATCGATGACTGGGAAGAAAGGAACCATGACCAGACATTTATCGATGACTAGGAAGAAATGAATCACGACCAGACATTTACCGATGACTGGGAAGAAAGGAACCATAACCAGACATTCACCGATTACTGGGAAGAAAGGAACCACGACCAGACATTTATCGATGACTGGGAAGAAAGGAACCACGACCAGACATTTACCGATGAATAGGAAGAAAGGAACCACGACCAGACATTTACCGATGACTGGGAAGAAAGGAACCATGACCAGACATTTATCGATGACTGGGATGAAATGAACCACAACCATACATTCACCGAGGACTGGGAAGAAAGGAACCACGACCAGACATTTATCGATGACTGGGAAGATATGAACCACGACCAGATATTTACCGATGACTGGGAAGAAAGGAACCACGACCAGACATTTATCGATGACTGGGAAGAAAGGAACCACGACCAGACATTTATCGATGAATAGGTAGAAAGGAACCACGACCAAACATTTACTGATGACTGGGAAGAAAGGCACCACTACTAGACAATCACCGATGACTGGGAAGAAAGGAACCACAACCAGACATTTATCGATGACTGGGAGAAAAGGAACCACGACCAGACATTCACCGATGACTGGGAAGAAAGGAACCACGACGAGACATTCACCGATGACTGGGAAGAAAGGAACCACGACCAGACATTCACCGATGACTGGGAAGAAAGGAACCACGACCAGACATTCATCGATAATTGGGAAGAAAGCAACCACAACCAGACATTTACCGATGACTGGGAAGAAAGGAACCACGACCAGACATTCACCGATGACTGGGAAGAAAGGAACCACGACCAAACATTTATTGATGACTGGGAAGAAAGGAACCATGACCAGACATTTATCGATGACTGGGAAGAAATGAATCACGACCAGACATTTACCGATGACTGGGAAGAAAGGAACCATAACCAGACATTCGCCGATTATTGGGAAGAAAGGAACCACGACCAGACATTTATCGATGACTGGGAAGAAAGGAACCACGACCAGACATTTACCGATGAATAGGAAGAAAGGAACCACGACCAGACATTTACCGATGACTGGGAAGAAAGGAACCATGACCAGACATTTATCGATGATTGGGATGAAATGAACCACAACCAGACATTCACCGATGACTGGGAAGAAAGGAACCACAACCAGACATTTATCGATGACTGGGAAGATATGAACCACGACCAGATATTTACCGATGACTGGGAAGAAAGGAACCACGACCAGACATTTATCGACGACTGGGAAGAAAGGAACCACGACCAGACATTTATCGATAACTGGGAAGAAAGGAACCACGACCGGACATTTATCGATGACTGGGAAGAAATGAACCACAACCAGACATTCACCGATGACTGGGAATAAAGGAACCACAACCATACATTTACCGATGACTGGGAAGAAAGGAACCACGACCAGACATTCACCGATGACTGGGAAGAAAGGAACCACGACTAGACATTTATCGATGACTGGGAAGAAAGGAACCATGACCAGACATTTATCGATGACTGGGAAGAAAGGAACCACGACCAGACATTCACCGATGACTGGGAAGAAAGGAACCACGACCAGACATTCACCGATGACTGGGAAGAAAGGAACCATGACCAGACATTCACCGATGACTGGGAAGAAAGGAACCACGGCCAGACATTTATCGATGACTGGGAAGAAATGAACCACGACAAGATATTTACCGATGATTGGGAAGAAAGGAACCACGACCAGACATTTATCGATGACTGGGAAGAAAGGAACCATGACCAGACATTCACCGATGACTGGGAGGAAAGGAACCACGACCAGACATTTATCGATGGCTGGGAAGAAAGGAACCACGACGAGACATTCACTGATGACTGGGAAGAAAGGAACCACGACCAGACATTCACCGATGACTGGGAAGAAAGGAACCACGACCAGACATTCACCGATGACTGGGAAGAAAGGAACCACGACCAGACATTCACCGATGACTGGGAAGAAAGGAACCACGGCCAGACATTTATCGATGACTGGGAAGAAATGAACCACGACCAGATATTTACCGATGACTGGGAAGAAAGGAACCACGACCAGACATTTACCGATGAATAGGAAGAAAGGAACCACGACCAGACATTTACCGATGACTGTGAAGAAAGGAACCATGACCAGACATTTATCGATGATTGGGATGAAATGAACCACAACCAGACATTCACCGATGACTGGGAAGAAAGGAACCACAACCAGACATTTATCGATGACTGGGAAGATATGAACCACGACCAGATATTTACCGATGACTGGGAAGAAAGCAACCACGACCAGACATTTATCGATGACTGGGAAGAAAGGAACCACGACCAGACATTTATCGATAACTGGGAAGAAAGGAACCACGACCGGACATTTATCGATGACTGGGAAGAAATGAACCACAACCAGACATTCACCGATGACTGGGAATAAAGGAACCACAACCATACATTTACCGATGACTGGGAAGAAAGGAACCACGACCAGACATTCACCGATGACTGGGAAGAAAGGAACCACGACTAGACATTTATCGATGACTGGGAAGAAAGGAACCATGACCAGACATTTATCGATGACTGGGAAGAAAGGAACCACGACCAGACATTCACCGATGACTGGGAAGAAAGGAACCACGACCAGACATTCACCGATGACTGGGAAGAAAGGAACCATGACCAGACATTCACCGATGACTGGGAAGAAAGGAACCACGGCCAGACATTTATCGATGACTGGGAAGAAATGAACCACGACAAGATATTTACCGATGACTGGGAAGAAAGGAACCACGACCAGACATTTATCGATGACTGGGAAGAAAGGAACCATGACCAGACATTCACCGATGACTGGGAGGAAAGGAACCACGACCAGACATTTATCGATGGCTGGGAAGAAAGGAACCACGACGAGACATTCACTGATGACTGGGAAGAAAGGAACCACGACCAGACATTCACCGATGACTGGGAAGAAAGGAACCACGACCAGACATTCACCGATGACTGGGAAGAAAGGAACCACGACCAGACATTCACCGATGACTGGGAAGAAAGGAACCACGGCCAGACATTTATCGATGACTGGGAAGAAATGAACCACGACCAGATATTTACCGATGACTGGGAAGAAAGGAACCACGACCAAACATTTATTGATGACTGGGAAGAAATGAACCATGACCAAACATTTATCGATGACTGGGAGGAAAGGAACCACGAACAGACATTCACCGATGACTGGGAAGAAAGGAACCACGACCAGACATTCACCGATGACTGGGAAGTAAGGAACCACGACCAGACATTCACCGATGACTGGGAAGAAAGGAACCACGACCAGACATTTATCGATGACTGGGAAGAAAGGAACCATGACCAGACATTTATCGATGACTGGGAAGAAATGAACCACGACCAGACATTGACCGATGACTGGGAAGAAACGAACCACGCCAGACATTCACCGATGACTGGGAAGAAAGGAACCACGACCTGACATTTATCGATGACTGGGAAGAAAGGAACCACGACCAGACATTTACCGATGACTGGTAAGAAAGGAACCACGACCAGACATTTACCGATGACTGGGAAGAAAGGAACCACGACCAGACATTTATCGATGACTGGGAAGAAATGAACCACAACCAGACATTTATCGATGACTGGGAAGAAAGGAACCACGACCAGACATTCACCGATGGCTGGGAAGAAAGGAACCATGACCAGACATTCATCGATGACTAGGAAGAAAGGAACCACGACCAGACATTTACCGATGACTGGGAAGAAAGGAACCACGACCAGACATTTATCGATGACTGGGAAGAAATTCGATGTTTACCGACACCAAAAAAACAGACATGACGTGGATCAACACGACACTAACCGGTATCGCCAGGATGACATCTACATATGTCAAAACAAGACAGACACTTGCCGGGGACTAAACTGGGGAGTCAAGCTTTCCTTTCACGGACGGGTGAGGAAATAAATCTCTCTGGGGATTCTCGATCCTGAATGCTGCCAAGAGCAACCGCTGCAAATGTGCTACACCGATGTGGAAAAATGATCCACCTCTGCTGGGGAAATGATCAAGCCTACAAGATGCAACGGGAGGAAAACTCCTGCTCGGAAAGCAAATGATCACTTTTCTGAGCACACAATTCCTGATTCGATCTCCCAACTCTGTGGGGAGTAGCACTGCTGGGGATACTTACTGATCTGACATTCTCGGAACGGCAGAGAAACCAACTCAACTATGGAGTCACTTGTTGGGGAAACACCAACCTCTCGACCATGCTGGAGAAACAAATTCTGAAATCGACCTAGATGACCCAACGTCGCGATGCTAAACTCCTCAGAGTAACATCTTCACCTACCAGCTAAACCAATCCTCGAACGGTAACCACGGCTTGGGACTAGCTTATGCTTGCAATGCTGATGCATGAATTTTACAGCGTAATGCTCCATAACCATGGAAATGCTACGCAGGTAATGATGCAATATGCTATGCTTCTCTAAATGATGAATGCATAAAAAATATCCCCCTCCGGGGACGGCACGAGCCACTTTACTGAGGAACTCAATATCACTCCAATCTCCACCCTGCTGTGAAATAGCACTGCTGCTGGGGAAAGGATAATCCTCACTTGGGACGACCTCCACTGAACCCGATCTACTTGGGGATTTCACTAGGGAAAAACTACCAACGCACATCTCCGTTGGGGAAACAACAACCTTTAGACTTGCAGGGGAAATAACATTCTCAACCCTGCTAGGGGAAACAGCAAACTTCAGGCCTGGCTGCTGAAGAGTCTTCTTGATTAACTCTCTAGGATCGTCGCAATCCTTTCGCCGTCTTTTCACCATTCTTCTATCCCTCGTCCCTGATTGGACTTCAAAGGATTCTTTTGTCAAAAGGCTTCATATCACAACCTGCAAGTGAGTGAAAATAACCGACAGCACCTGCAAAAGAGATCGTTAGATAAAACGTGCCCCAGGCGTGCCAAAAATTTTAACACCCAGGTCACTCAACCTTCCGAATAAGATTTCCGGTTTTCAATCTTATAAACATGCATTGGAAGGGACCCCTATGTCTCAAAATGCAAAGATTCTTTATCAAAATAAACGGATGTTTTTGCAATCAAAGCGGTTATGAAAACAAAAACAAAATTATTTGACTGAATATGCATTTTATTGGTTGAACAAAAGTGGCTCATAACTGAGCAATACACAGGAAGCAATCCCTGAAAAGAGGTAATTGCGCACAAAAGGAAAATCTATCCTAATGGCAATATGAACCCGTGATCTCATCGAGCTCTAACTCGGTTACACCCTATCGCACCTCAAAAAATGTGATAATGCGATCCCTCGCGATAGGACGCGGAAAAAATGTTCGAAACAGAGTCGCCACCGAACTTTATTTATTCCAATGAAGGAATAGGAAAATATCAAGAAAACCTTTATAGATAAGAATAATGGTCGTCGCAACCATATTCGGGTTCGGGAGTCGATTACGCAAGGGGAAGGTATTAGCACCCCTTACGTCCGTTGTACTCAACGGGAACCTCTTAGTCTGAATTTGCCATTTGACTGTTAATTGACTGTTTATCTGCTTGCTTCGAGTAATTAGAATTGATGATAGATATGGATGAAGACCTCAGGAGGGGGAAATGGGAGGTTTTTTATTAGTGTGCTCGCGAAGGTACAGCAATCTCTTGCCTACGTATCCTTATGGTGCAATAAGGAAATCAGAGCATTCGTAGTTCGGGCTACTACGAATATTTGGTGTGTTTTGTTTTGATGAACGACTGTGTAGGTCGGCGTTCTAACGGCTAAACGCTGGCATGTCTACTCTCGGGGGAGGCTCTAGCACTGGTTTGTTGTGCGCATTAGAAAGGATTGATAGTGTTCTTTTTAAAAGGGTTTTGGTCACGCGGGGGTGACGAGTTGAATTGATGTGTTTGGGTTTGATTGGTTTCGATCGCTCGGGGGCGAGAAGTTAGATTTGAGGTTGGAAATGTTTTTGAAGAACGACGAAAGATTGAGCAATGTGGTGTTCACCAATCGTCCAATTCTTTCGAGGAGTAATAAGGCGTCCGCCTTCTACTCCTTTTTCATTCGAATTATTTTGAAAATTTGTTTGTGGATGTTGAATACGCACGGTAGTGAGGCGTACGCCCCCTACTTGCTTATCCAAAGAATAATGAGGCGTACGCCACTTATTCCCTTATCCAAGTTTATTTAGCGTGTTTTAGTCGGACGTCGATAATTTGTGCAATATGGCGTTCGCCAATTATTCAAATAATCGAGAGATGGTGAGGCGTACGCCTCCTACCTCTTTTATCATCCGAGGTTTAAATTGTAAAAGATATGTTTGGATGTTGCATTTGATGTGCGAAAATGGTTTGAATTTGAATTGGTAGGTTTGGATTTATTCGATTGTGGTTTTGATTTGATGACGAAGATTCGAGCAATATGGCGTACGCCAATTATTCGAATAATCGAGAGATAATGAAGCGGATGCTCACTATTCTCCTTTTCATCTGAAATATGGAATTAAAAGGATTTGGAGTTTGTAGAAATGATTTGAAGTTGTATGATTATGGTTTTGATTTGAATGACGAAAATCCGAGCAATATGGCGTACGCCAATTATTCGAATAATCGAGAGATAATGAAGCGGATGCTCACTATTCTCCTTTTCATTCAAAGATTAATTATTATAAGGTTTTGAGGAGTGTATTGATTGAAAGGGTTTGATTTGAATGACGAAAATCCGAGCAATATGGCGTACGCCAATTATTCGAATAGTCGAGAGATAGTGAAGCGGATGCTCACTATTCCCCTTTTCATCCAAAATATGGAATTAAAAGGATTTGGAACTTGTAATTGATTTAAACAATGTGGTTTGAATGTGTATGATTAAGGTTTAATCGGGTGACAAGAACTCGCGCAATATGGCGTACGCCAATTATTCAAGTGCTTGAGAAATAGTGAAGCGTACGCTCCCTATCTCCTTTTCATCCCAAGTTTATGTTTAAGAGAAAATTCTTTTGAAATTGAATGGTTTGAAAAGTGGTTTGAACTTGTCTTTATGAAATGAATTTTATTTAGTGTATTATTTCATCTACTCGATTAATCAATAACCAAGTAGGTTTCATTGTAAGGAAGCCCAAGAGTAAGCTATGTGAGGTTGATAGCGATGCTAAGAGGACTCGACTTACAATGGTGTTTTAAAAATGGGCTCGATATTTAAATCGAGAATTGTATGATTGTGCTTTTTTTGAAATTGGTTTTGATGGATAATGACTTGAAATAAAATTGAAAGTGATTATGCAATGATGATGAAATAGTTTTTTTTTTGTTTGAAATGTGAAGTTTGTGAGAGTGGGAGAAATTAATCCAATAATTAAGTTAATTACAATTAATTAATAGAAATTAAACTAATTAAATATTTTAATCAATTAATTAAATCAAAAGAGAAAGAAAAAATGGGTATTAACATTGATTTAATCGGTATGTGTCGGTGAAGATGTTCTCGAAACCGGTTTGAGCATAAAGACCATATGATTGATGTCCTATGCGAGGTTGTAACGCGGTGAAAATGTATAAGTTAATATATTAGAACTTTGGGCGGCATAACAGCATTGAATTACCGAATCCATAGTTTTAAGAAGAAATTTGATTTAACATGTACTGAACTTAAATAACAACAACTCAGAGTAATATTTACACAGCAATTTCCATGATTAAGACAAACAAGTAGTCCAATGATTTTGCAAATGAAACTATTACAGGGATTACTGCAAATTAGCAATTTCGAGATCAAAACAATGTTCTCAACAGAATGCAATCCAACAATTCTAAAAATCAACTAAAGACCAAAACAACCAAAGCAAATCGATTCCCAAAATACCAATAGCAGTAGTGTCATTCTTAAACCGTCTCAAGTATAACAACATATCGACAAAACTCAACAAAATCAGCATAACTATAAATTAATACAACTGATAAACTTAACAGAAAATTTTTTAGCAATGGTTCAGCAGAAAATACCCAAAGTCGTGTAATCGTTCTGCTTCAATGGTGGTTCAACTTGTGGCACGGATCGGTACAACCCTTTTCTGTATGTTTTTTCTTCTCTCGAAGCTGACTAACCACACCTCACTGTATTTCACGGCTGATGACTTCGGCTAAAGCGAATGGGGCTCAATCGGCTTAGCTTCATGAACAAATAGCTCCAACGATGGTAGCTTGTTAACCTTCGGTTCCGAGTCTTACCGGATCGTTTCCTGCAAAAAAACGAATAAACCCACCAACAATACAATTGGACAATACTTTGCTAGCTCGAGATCATCCGAAACAGAATTGAAATAATAGACTTCCTTGCTGTTCGAGTTTGTGGCCGTTGAAGGTGGGTTGTAGGTGACGGCGGCGGTGAGTGGTGGTGGGTCACGATTTGAAGGAGAGAGGTTTTCGATGTGGTTTACGATAGATCCAGCGCGGAGGCTGAAGGGTGATGTGGTGAGTCCACCATTGTTTGGTTGTTTGTTCCGACGAATGGTGGCGGTAGCAAGGTTATGTTTTGACGGCGTTTGCGATTTGAGGGTTTTGATGAAGGTGTTGAAGGGTTTGACGGTGGTTTTGTGATGGCGGCAGAGTGAATCGCGTGAGGATGAAGGTGAATCGATGAGCGAGTTTGTGAAGAAGATGGAAAGTAGGTGGATGGGGGTTTCACGCGGCGGTGGCGATTGAAGGTTGCTGAGTGAGGGTTTGGAGGGCGGATACGGGAGGGTTTTGCGGTCATGTGGGGGTGTCGATTTGGGAGTTACGGTGGAAGGCGGAGAGAAAGAGGGGCGATTTGGGGGTGCTGAGGAGAGCCAATTTCCTGAGAGTGAGGTCAGAAATCGTGAGAGAGGAGAGGTAATTTAGAGGGAGAGAAATGTGGGATGGGATGATGGAGAGTGAGAGAGGTGATGGGTTTTTGTTTCTGAGATTTGTGAAGGAATCATGTCTGTTAGGTTTGTAAGGAGAGGGTCAGGGATTTGTAACGGAAGGAGAAAAGGAGTGAGGCGTGGTTGGTGTGTGGAATGTGAGTGGATTCGTGAGAGAGAGATGTGAGTGAGTGAAATAGGGAGACGTGTCAAATAGAGGGGAGAGAGACGTTTTTTAGGGGAAAAACATGAAAGAGAGGATGATGATTTTTTTTGTTTTTTCTTCTTAGAATCCAAGGTAAATATATTCACTTTCCCTAATTATTATTCATTTAAATAATTAATCATGAAAAACTTAACTAATATCTACTTTAAACTAACTAATATTTAATCAAATAACTAATATTTAAAAAACTAACTAATATTTAATCAAATAACTAATATTATTTTAAATAAATAACTAAACCCAAAAATATGGACCTATTAAAAATAAGAATCGAGTACAAATTTACTCAAAAAAAATGAACCGGTCACACTAAAATTGTCAGGACAAAATATACTTAAAAATACAGTCTTTCCTCAAATTTTAACCAAAAGGATGATGGATAAGCTGAACTTCAAAAGTGGTCATCACTAAAAGGACGATGGTTATAGTGGATACAACAAAGATCTCCATCACCAAAAGGATGATGTTTGACACAATTCAAAGATTTCCATCACCAAAAGGATGATGTTCGTCACCAAAAGGATGATGGTTATTCTGATAAAGTTTCCCATTACCGAGAGTATAATATCAAAGCTATCACCAAAAGGACGATAGTTAACTTATCAACGTCAAGGATCACCGTCACCAAAAGGATGAAGGTAAGATCCAACAACAAAACTTGTTATCACCAAAAGGATGATAATAAGTCAAATAATCTTCAATGATCACCATCACCAAAAGGATGAAGGTATAGTACAAGATAAAACTTGTTATCACCAAAAGGATGATAATAAGTCGACAATCACCATCACCAAAAGGATGAAGGTAAGGTCAAACGACAAAACTTGTTATCACCAAACGGATGATAATAAGCACACACGCAATTGATCACCATCACCAAAAGGATGAAGGTAAGATCAACACAAAACTTTGTTATCACCAAAAGGATGACAATAAGTCGACAATCACCATCCCAAAAGGATGAAGGTAGGATCAAGACAAAAACTTGTTATCACCAAAAGGATGACAATAAGTCAACAATCACCATCACCAAAAGGATGAAGGTATTGTCAAACTACAAAACTTGTTACCACCAAAAGGATGATAATAAGTACACAACGCAATTGATCACCATAACCAAAAGGATGAAGGTAGGATCAAGACACAAACTTGTTATCACCAAAAGGATGATAATAAGTCCACAATCACCATCACCAAAAGGATGAAGGTATTGTCAAACGACAAAACTTAGTACCACCAAAAGGATGAAAATAAGTCAACAATCACCATCACCAAAAGGATGAAGGTATTGTCAAACGACAAAGCTCGTTATCACCGAAAGGATGATAATAAGCACACACGCAATTGATCACCATCACCAAAAGGATGAGGGTAAGATCAAAACAAAACTCGTGATCACCAAAAGGATGATAATAAGTCAACAATCACCATTACCAAAAGGATGAAGGAATTGTCAAAACAGAAACTTGTTATCACCAAAAGGATGATAATAAGCACACACGCAATTGATCACCATCACCAAAAGGATGAAGGTAGGATCAAGACACAAACTTGTTATCACCAAAAGGATGATAATAAGTCGACAATCACCATCACCAAAAGGATGAAGGTATTGTCAAACGACAAAACTTGTTACCACCAAAAGGATGATAATAAGTCAATAACCTTAAATATCACTGACACCAAAAGGATGACAGCAAGATCAAACAAACCGAACTTGTTATCACCAAAAGGATGATAATAAGGACAGAACTTCAAAACTTGTTATCACCAAAAGGATGATAATAAGCTGAAACAGACTCAATGATCGCCATCACCAAAAGGATGAGGGTAAGATCAAAACAAAACTCGTTATCACCAAAAGGATGATAATGAGCCCATAACTCAAATGGTCATCGTCACCAAAAGGATGAAGGTAAGACCAATCAACAACACTTGTTATCACCAAAAGGATGATAATAAGTCAATAGTCACCATCACCAAAAGGATGAAGGTACTACAAACAACAGAACTCGTTATCACCAAAAGGATGATAATGAATCCACAATCACAATCACCAAAAGGATGAAGGTGAGATCATAACTTCAAAACTTGTTACCACCAAAAGGATGATAATAAGTTATAATTACTTCAAATATTGCTGACACCAAAAGGATGACAGTGGGATTGGTCTTTCCAAATGTCACCATCACCAAAAGGATGATAGCTTAAACCAAACTCCGTAATCTCTATCACCAAAAGGATGATATTTAGATTGAACTGGACATTATCACCAAAAGGATGATGATTGAGCCAAAATGACAAGGATTGCTTATCACCATAAGGATTGCCGACACCAAAAGGATGACGGTAGGCTGTAATAATTGCAGAGGTCCCCATTCACCAAAAGGATGAAGGTTGAACCAAAACTTCAAGGATCTTCGACACCAAAAGGATGACAGTAAGATCACAAATGTCAAGGATTTACCACTACCAAAAGGATAACGGTTATCGTAAACAGGGTGATGATTAATATTATTCCTCAATGGACTTTCACCAAAAGGATGATAGTGAGAAAAATATTGGAAAAATAAGGCTACTGTCAAAGTTCAGTAAACCTGATTTGCTGGATAGCATTGGAACATTGTCGGATAAGACTTGCTTGGGGTATCAACAACAAAAGGTTGCAGAACCGATATTCTCAGGGGAGATGTAATTTCTGTCAACAAAAGGTTACAGAAAACGACTCATTGAGGGATGCTCAACGCGAAACACGGTCAGTGTTTGGAGAAACATTGTTTGACTTAGCTGAGGATAACATCTTATCAACAAAAGGTTGAAGGATGTAACTCAATGGGGAACGCCCAATAGTAGGGTAGGAACTTACTCAGAGAAAAGCAATGACTCGACTGAAGGTTGGCCTGGATGCCTACGACTAAACCTTGGATTTTGATTGGTGTTATGTACATGAATGATATGTATGTGTTATGTATGAGGTGATGCATGTGATGCATGTTTGAATGCAAAGAATGATTGGTTTGTTTGGGATTGGCCCCCCTTTTCACAGGCAATGTATTTTGTGGAAACCAATGTTGGTTGTATTTGTTTTTGTGAAGGTGCCACCAAGGTGGGCTTTGGTTTTTTGCTGGTAATTGTCGTTGTGGATTGAGCTTTTGATTGGTGAAAGGATCTGACTTCCCGACACTCGGTAGTTGATGATGTGATGAACACGCAATAGATGCGGATACTCTTGGTGCCCCAGGTTTGATCTCTTGCTGATATGTTGAGTATTTGTCTTTGAGAAGATCTTGATTTCTTCTTCTGAAGTGTTTGGCCAGCCTGTAACTGAGCACAGCGACGTGATCAACGCATGATGATTATGCTTTTGACGTGCTGCAAGGATTCTTGTCAAGATGTGACATTGTACTGGTATGAACTTTCGACCTTTTGGTGGTGAATTCAAGCAGTCACTAATGTTTGATGCAGTCTGCTTGACTAACTTGAAGATATGAAGGGAATTTTGCCCCTTGCAACTTTTCTTGACCCAGACTGTAGGGTACCAAATGGAATTCTCCTTGAAAGGAAAACCTTGTGAGTGGTTGTCCCATGACATGGTCTGAGTTTGTTATTCCCAGCTCCTGAATCTTGCAATGGTCTGCCCCTGATTAGCCTTTGAGTGACTTGCCTCAGATGGACTGAGTATTGAAGTACTTTTCCTCCATGATCGACCGATACTTGGAGATTTGTCTTATACTGACTACTTCTTAAGTCAATATGATCAAAAGATGTTGTGCCCATGAGATGATTTTGATTTGTGTCAGCACCAAAGATCAAGTACCTCTTGAATTGCCCCTTGTTGGAATTTTCTCGATGTCAAGTACTGACTGACAATTAAGAATTGTTATCCAAGAAATGGTGATTTTAATGCAACAGTTATGCAAGTTTTGAAAAACAATCATTCATTTGGAGAGTTGTGGTAGTGTGTGGCGAGTGGGCCATGAGTCCAAACGCGGTGCTGATTTAGCTAGCGTGTGAGTGATATAGTGAGAAGAGAATATTAGCAAATCTTTCAGAGTCAGTTTACTCAACCTTGTTGTAGTATGCTTTCAGAATAAACCTTACTTCAATTAGGTCTTTTGAGGGTTGTAACATGGCTTGGTTCATGGTTATTGAAACAAAAGGATATAAGGCTCAAAGTTTATTTTAACCCACCCCTTCTTCATGATGATCTCCAATCCTACGTTCAGTTAATTCACACACATTCGTCTTTTGCAGGTGTGAGGATAAAGATGGTGATTCAAGGTCTCTCGGAATGGCAACCACCTTATTTCGTTTTTTGGATGTCGGTGACCCTTTGATTTTGGTATGATGGTCACTGAATCTTGTTTTTGTTTTGTTGAGGATTTTCATTGCCTCGTTTGATTTTTGTTTTGATCCCTAACTTTTGCATGGACCGCTTTGTTTGAAGCTTTAATCCATCGGGATTGCCCCTGTTTTTTGCCTAAGTCTCCTTTCAGGGTGGTGGACTTAGCGGGCTCTTTCTTCGACTTTTTTTTGGAAATTGTGACTGCCAAGTCATTGGTCATTGAAGAACAACCGACATAGAATTTGGATTTGTATGGTTCCTTCGACACTTCATGATGTGCGTGAAGAATGTCATATGGTTGATCCTTGTATGGGATATTTCATCTTTGTAATTTGAAAGTTTAGTCAAGTCAACTGAACACTACCCTGCCCCTGGTTAAGCGTAAGGGTTTTTTAGATCTGAAAGAAACTCCTACTTCTAGGCTCGAAGTGGTTGACTAGGGATTAACTCCTTATCTCTCCGGTGTTTGGGGATTTGAAATAATGCCTGTACATCATCAGCAAGGTTTTATCCAAAAGCATACGATCAGCAATTATGAGTATTTTGTTTTCGTCATCCTCCTTCCAACATTTACTAATAATAGTGTGATGAAGAAAGTGAGGTGAAAAAGTATGTGTTTGTGATTTATAAATGTGAAAGATGAGTGAATATGAAAGATTGATTCAAAGCATGCATAATCATCCCATTAATAAAACCAAGTACAGATAACAATGTTTAAAGCATACAATACTTAGACAAACAAGATCAAATTACAAGAATGCAAAATGGTAAAAATGGCATCAGGATTGCCTTCATTCTTTGTTGACCATGGGAACAAGAAATGGGATCGGTCCTCCTCTAGGCTGGGCAGGGTTACCATCAAGGTCAATCACTCCAGGGATACTGAGTGATAGCGATCCAAACTGGTCGGCAACTCTCCTAGCTTCGGCACTAGTCTCAGCATCTTTCTCCTTCTGGGCCAGGAGCAACATGGTTTCCAGCAAATGATCCATCTTTGCCTGCATGGAGTCAATGTCGGTCCTCATTGAAACTTGATTTGCTTCCAGTTGTTCAAGTGTCATCTTGTAGTTGCGGCGTGTCTCGTACCGGTGTCGAGTAGTCAGCGTTACTGGACAAGGGGAGAATATGGTGTAAGTTCTTTGTTTTTGGGAGATGATATGCAATGCATGTTGATGATATGCAAATGCATGAAATTCTGCCATGTTTTTCATAGAGGAATACAGACTCAAAATTATCCACATGTCGGGTACATCAAGACAATAGGAAGAAACACGGGTTTCTCTGATTAGAAATTCCCTAAAGATAGATTCTAAAGTTATGTTTTCAAGGAAGGAACTTAGACTCACGGATCAAGTTCAAAACTTCCTCGCAATGGTGGGCTAGCCACATCGTGATGGGAGTTATGAAATGATCTAATCTAAGTGGGATTCTCGTATTGTACGAACAGGGTCTAGACCCTTCGGTTCAATACTACATAATCACCTATCATGAAAACAAAACTGGGTTTAAGGCGAGGTCCCTAGAGTCACGGATCGTGTTTAGAACCTCCCCCACAATGATGGGCTAGCCATATTGTGATGGAAACTCCAAACAGATCTACTCTAGGTGGAGTCTTCGTATTGTCCCAATGAGGTGTACACCCCCAGGTTCAATACTACACAACTCTGGGTTCTAAGTTTTTTCTCGAAGCTCGGGTATGGAGCTTATCTCACAGCATACATCAAGTCCCATATCAAAGTATCAAGACATACAATACAACACAAGTAATTAGAATAAAATACACAGAAATAAACATGGAAAGAAAGAATATCTTCCAACAGTCATAGTAAAATCAGACTAAGTTAGGCTAGACTCTCTCTTGCTTGGAGCAAGTCTCCCCAGCAGAGTCGCCAATCTGTCGCACCTCAAAAAATGTGATAATGCGATCCCTCGCGATAGGACGCGGAAAAAATGTTCGAAACAGAGTCGCCACCGAACTTTATTTATTCCAATGAAGGAATAGGAAAATATCGAGAAAACCTTTATAGATAAGAATAATGGTCGTCGCAACCATATTTGGGTTCGGGAGTCGATTACGCAAGGGGAAGGTATTAGCACCCCTTACGTCCGTTGTACTCAACGGGAACCTCTTAGTCTGATTTTGCTATTTGACTGTTAATTGTCTGTTTATCTGCTTGCTTCGAGTAATTAGAATTGATGATAGATATGGATGAAGACCTCAGGAGGGGGAAATGGGAGGTTTTTTATTAGTGTGCTCGCGAAGGTACAACAATCTCCTGCCTACGTATCCTTATCGTGCAATAAGGAAATCAGAGCATTCGTAGTTCGGGCTACTACGAATATTTGGTGTGTTTTGTTTTGATGAACGACTGTGTAGGTCAGCGTTCTAACGGCTAAACGCTGGCATGTCTACTCTCGGGGGAGGCTCTAGCATTGGTTTGTTGTGCGCATTAGAAAGGATTGACAGTGTTCTTTTTAAAAGGGTTTTGGTCACGCGGGGGTGACGAGTTGAATTGATGTGTTTGGGTTTGATTGGTTTCGATCGCTCGGGGCGAGAAGTTAGATTTGAGGTTGGAAATGTTTTTGAAGAACGACGAAAGATTGAGCAATGTGGTGTTCACCAATCGTCCAATTCTTTCGAGGAGTAATAAGGCGTCCGCCTTCTACTCCTTTTTCATTCGAATTATTTTGAAAATTTGTTTGTGGATGTTGAATACGCACGGTAGTAAGGCGTACGCCCCCTACTTGCTTATCCAAAGAATAATGAGGCGTACGCCACTTATTCCCTTATCCAAGTTTATTTAGCGTGTTTTAGTCGGACGTCGATAATTTGTGCAATATGGCGTTCGCCAATTATTCAAATAATCGAGAGATGGTGAGGCGTACGCCTTCTATCTCTTTTATCATCCGAGGTTTAAATTGTAAAAGATATGTTTGGATGTTGCATTTGATGTGCGAAAATGGTTTGAATTTGAATTGGTAGGTTTGGATTTATTCGATTGCGGTTTTGATTTGATGACGAAGATTCGAGCAATATGGCGTACGCCAATTATTCGAATAATCGAGAGATATTGAAGCGGATGCTCACTATTCTCCTTTTCATCTGAAATATGGAATTAAAAGGATTTGGAATTTGTAGAAATGATTTGAAATTGTATGATTATGGTTTTGATTTGAATGACGAAAATCCGAGCAATTTGGCGTACGCCAATTATTCGAATAATCGAGAGATAATGAAGCGGATGCTCACTATTCTCCTTTTCATTCAAATATTAATTATTATAAGGTTTTGAGGAGTGTATTGATTGAAAGGGTTTGATTTGAATGACGAAAATCCGAGCAATATGGCGTACGCCAATTATTCGAATAGTCGAGAGATAGTGACGCGGATGCTAACTATTCCCCTTTTCATCCAAAATATGGAATTAAAAGGATTTGGAACTTGTAATTGATTTAAACAATGTGGTTTGAACGTGTATGATTAAGGTTTAATCGGGTGACAAGAACTCGCGCAATATGGCGTACGCCAATTATTCAAGTGCTTGAGAAATAGTGAAGTGTACGCTCCCTATCTCCTTTTCATCCCAAGTTTATGTTTAAGAGAAAATTCTTTTGAAATTGAATGGTTCGAAAAGTGGTTTGAACTTGTCTTTATGAAATGAATTTTATTTAGTGTATTATTTCATCTACTCGATTAATCAATAACCAAGTAGGTTCCATTGTAAGGAAGCCCAAGAGTAAGCTATGTGAGGTTGATGGCGATGCTAAGAGCACTCGACTTACAAGGGTGTTTTAAAAATGGGCTCGATATTTAAATCGAGAATTGTATGATTGTGCTTTTTTTGAAATTGGTTTTGATGGATAATGACTTGAAATAAAATTGAAAGTGATTATGCAATGATGATGAAATATTTTTTTTTTGTTTGAAATGTGAAGTTTGTGAGAGTGGGAGAAATTAATCCAATAATTAAGTTAATTACAATTAATTAATAGAAATTAAACTAATTAAATATTTTAATCAATTAATTAAATCAAAAGAGAAAGAAAAAATGGGTATTAACATTGATTTAATCGGTATGTGTCGGTGAAGATGTTCTCGAAACCGGTTTGAGCATAAAGACCATATGATTGATGTCCTATGCGAGGTTGTAACGCGGTGAAAATGTATAAGTTAATATATTAGAACTTTGGGCGGCATAACGGCATTGAATTACCGAATCCATAGTTTTAAGAAGAAATTTGATTTAACATGTACTGAACTTAAATAACAACAACTCAGAGTAATATTTACAAAGCAATTTCCATGATTAAGACAAACAAGTAGTCCAATGATTTTGCAAATGAAACTATTACAGGGATTACTGCAAATTAGCAATTTCGAGATCAAAACAATGTTCTCAACAGAATGCAATCCAACAATTCTAAAAATCAACTAAAGACCAAAACAACCAAAGCAAATCGATTCCCAAAATACGAATAGCAGTAGTGTCATTCTTAAACCGTCTCAAGTATAACAACATATCGACAAAACTCAGAAAAATCAGCATAACTATAAATTAATACAACTGATAAACTTAACAGAAAATTTTTTAGCAATGGTTCAGCAGAAAATACCCAAAGTCGTGTAATCGTTCTGCTTCAATGGTGGTTCGACTTGTGGCACGGATCGGTACAACCCTTTTCTGTATGTTTTTTCTTCTCTCGAAGCTGACTAACCACACCTCACTGTATTTCACGGCTGATGACTTTGGCTAAAGCGAATGGGGATCAATCGGCTTAGCTTCATGAACAAATAGCTCCAACGATGGTAGCTTGTTAACCTTTGGTTCCGAGTCTTAACCGGACCGTTTCCTGCAAAAAAACGAATAAACCCACCAACAATACAATTGGACAATACTTTGCTAGCTCGAGATCATCCGAAACAGAATTGAAATAATAGACTTCCTTGCTGTTCGAGTTTGTGGCCGTTGAAGGTGGGTTGTAGGTGACGGCGGCGGTGAGTGGTGGTGGGTCACGATTTGAAGGAGAGAGGTTTTCAATGTGGTTTACGATAGATCCAGCGCGGAGGCTGAAGGGTGATGTGGTGAGTCCACCATTGTTTGGTCGTTTGTTCCGACGAATGGTGGCGGTAGCAAGGTTAAGTTTTGGAGGTGGGTTTTGACGGTGTTTGCGATTTGAGGGTTTTGATGAAGGTGTTGAAGGGTTTGACGGTGGTTTTGTGATGGCGGCGGAGTGAATCGCGTGAGGATGAAGGTGAATCGATGAGCGAGTTTTTGAAGAAGATGGAAAGTAGGTGGATGAGGGTTTCACGCGGCGGTGGCGATTGAAGGTTGCTTAGTGAGGGTTTGGAGGGCGGATACGGTGAGGGTTTTGCGGTCATGTAGGGGTGTCGATTTGGGAGTTACGGTGGAAGGCGAAGAGAAAGAGGGGCGATTTGGGGGTGCTGAGGAGAGCCAATTTCCTGAGAGTGAGGTCAGAAATCGTGAGAGAGGAGAGGTAATTTAGAGGGAGAGAAATGTGGGATGGGATGATGGAGAGTGAGAGAGGTGATGGGTTTTTGTTTCTGAGATTTGTGAAGGAATCATGTCTGTTAGGTTTGTAAGGAGAGGGTCAGGGATTTGTAACGGAAGGAGAAAAGGAGTGAGGCGTGGTTGGTGTGTGGAATGTGAGTGGATTCGTGAGAGAGAGATGTGAGTGAGTGAAATAGGGAGACGTGTCAAATAGAGGGGAGAGAGACGTTTTTTAGGGGAAAAACATGAAAGAGAGGATGAGGATTTTTTTTGTTTTTTCTTCTTAGAATCCAAGGTAAATATATTCACTTTCCCTAATTATTATTCATTTAAATAATTAATCATGAAAAACTTAACTAATATCTACTTTAAACTAACTAATATTTAAAAAACTAACTAACATTTAATCAAATAACTAATATTATTTTAAATAAATAACTAAACCCAAAAATATGGACCTATTAAAAATAAGAATCGAGTACAAATTTACTCAAAAAAAATGAACCGGTCACACTAAAATTGTCAGGACAAAATATACTTAAAAAATACACTCTTTCCTCAAATTTTAACGATTCAACCGATTTTTTTGTGTATTCTCAAATAAATTCGTTCCGACTGACATTTTAGGTGTTTATTCATGATGCAAATGTATGTCATGCTATGCATATGATGCTAAATTAAAAACGAAATTAATTCTACGAAAAATTAAATATGCCCGGACAAAATTGGGGTATAACACACCCCATATGTCCTCAAGACTCTCCGTGCTTTCTGCTTTCTGAACAAGACACTTCTGATCGATCCCTGCTGGGGATTATCCAAGTGTCATAACCAAAGTACAAACGATCATGCTGGACGCAGTTGTTCTTTTCATTCCCTCTTTTGCCTGGACCGCCCTTCCGGGTTTTCAGTCCACCGGAATACCCTTTTTGGAATAGTTTCTTATTTGATTGAAGTTGATTCTTGTCAATTTTCATGTTCTGTTTTGAATTATTTCTCCCCCTTTGACCCTAGGCCTTGTCCTAGTGGTTTGCCTCTCATGTTTGAAGCTTTGTTTCAGGTTGCACATGCAAGTTATACAATTGATGATGCCTCATCTTGAGAGCATTTGATATTTGATTTTGATTACTAATGTGTGTTTTGTAGGTGTTGATTCAATTGAGTTTGACTTGTGGCTTATGCCTTTGCCTATATTGGTTGACTGTTGCATTGACTGTTGGTTGTTTCTCTGTATAGTATACTGATTTGTTTGATGTTTCCACAGGTACATTAGTTGCTTAAGTTCACTTTGAACTTGCTTTTGCTTGGTTTCTTAACCACTTTAGGTATAACCTCTCTTCTTCATGTAGTCTGGAAGACCTGGCTTGTTATGTGGCAAGGCACCTGTCTGAAGTCCTCCTTAAGAGGCAATGCTTGTGATTGTTTATCTTTGTCCTAAGCAGGAAAAGTCCTCATATGAGGCAATTGGTAGATAAAAGAGATGTGTAGTCCATCTCCTACTATTCAGTGTGTCATCCCTTTGCTCACATTACATTTTCATGCATTGTGGATCTTAACCCAAGATCTATAGAGTCATTCTCTTGTGGAGAGAATTCCAACTTTCTGAACTCCCACACCTTCTAACATTTGAAGCTCTCCCAGGCCAGGGATAAGAGCTATGAGGCACACCCCTCATCTCCTTTTCATCTGCTTCACCTTAACTCTCAATGTTAAGGTTAAGAGCACCAATTACCCCATTCCAGTTGACTTTAAAGTCTAACCCTTGCTTGAGCCTAATTGCTTGTATATAGTGTGTGCTAATTGACTTTGTTTGATTGATTGCTTGATCCATCTGTGCATTCTTGCTTGCGTGCTTTGTGCATTTATCATCATTAATTGATCATTATTACATGATCATCATTTCATATCTCTGTGACATATTTGTTTGTCCATTGAGGAATCAACTGTAAGTCCATTCATTGGCCTTTGTTCCTATGATTTGGAAGGGATTGAGTGTAAGACCATTTCATTGGCCACTTATGTCCTCTTTGCTTAGTGCTTTTGTTTGTTTGTTGTATGTGAGGATTCAATTGTAAGTCCATGTTGTTGGCATTTGTACTCCTATGATCATCCTTTAGAGATTGGTATAAGCCCATATAGATTGGCATCTGATATCCATGTTTTGTTTTGCCTTTGGAGATTGGTATAAGCCCAGATAGATTGGGATCTGACATCCATGTTTTATTTTGCTTTAGGAGATTGGTATAAGTCCATTTATTGGCATCTGATATCCTTGTTTGTTTTAGGAAATTGGTGTAAATCCATTGATTGGTATCTGGTATCCGTGTTTGTTTTGTGTGATTGGTATAAGTCCATTTATTGGCATCCGGTATCATTGTTTGGTTTTAGGAGATTGGTGTAAATCCATTGATTGGTATCCGGTATCCACCTTTGTTTGTGAGATTGGTATAAGTCCATTGACTGGCATCCGGTATCACCTTGCTTTGCATTTGCTTATTTGTTATTGCTCATTTGCCTATTCCAAAGGACACACTTGAATCATCTTCCATATGATTTCAAGAGGTGAACATCTAAGAAGTTTTACTTCCTCACCCTCCCATTTTTTGTGTGTGTTTTCAAAACTCCCTTTTCACATGATAATTCAAAAACTTTGGCATCTATTGTGCAAACATTTTGACATGTCTTTTCAAATTAGAAACCTAGGCTTTAGGCCTTTGACTTTTTCAAACTCCATTTCATAACACTTCTTTGAATTGAATTCTAATCATACTTTGACCATATTTTGTAAATACTCATAATTGGTTAATCACACCCATTCAATTGTTTTGTGGCTTTGTCCATTGTTGATATGTTTTCATACATTAGCCATAGGTTTCAATTATCATAGTGGTTGATATAAATCTCACCACACCCTTAATGAGTTGATTATGAGTCTTCCATACTTATTATAGGGTTAACCCCTCACTAGTATGTTGAAGCTATCCTCGCATGGTGGATTGTTGGTCTTGGTTGAGTTTTCTCCTGTTGATAATGAAAAGCCTTAGTGCTCTTGTTTTAAAATCAATTCACCTACATTTTGGAAATCTTTTAGCCGAACTTTGGCGTTTTGATCCTTACCTTCCATGGAGAGGTACGTAGGCAACGGGTTCATCCGTTCAAACACAAAAATAATAAATTGTATATTCTTTTCTCATCTTCCCATTCTTGTTTGCACAATATGTCATAAACAAATAAACTTTTTTTTTCTTATACAACAAGTGTGAAAAGGGTTCCCTAGGAGTACCTAGGACGTTTTGGGTGCCTAACACCTTCCCATTGCGTAATTAACCCCTTACCCAGATTCTCTGATCTTTTCATTAGTTTTCTATGTGTAAAACTTCTTAGGCTTTTGTTCGCTTTTTAGCCAATCCTTTGGATAAATAAAAGTGCGGTGGCGACTCGATTCTTTGTATGCTTTGCTTTTGATTTAGTTAATAAATCATAAAGTGACGAATACACCGCTACAGTTTCCAATAGTCATAGTTAGATCCATCCAAAATTGGTGGCCTGTGAACAGATCCTCCATCTCTCTCCATTGTACCAGAAAGTATTGTCCCTAGATCTCACCCAGAACCAGAGCAGGATGCCTGCTCTGATACCAATTAAAATTCTGGTATCAGATATGAGATGTCGAAGGTAATGTCACAACACTAATATATGAGTAAAACAAACAGGATAAAGATAAACAATAGTAATGCAAGAGACACAAGCAATTGTTAACCTAGTTCGGTGCAACTCACCTACGTGTGGGGGATACCAAGCTAGGAAGGAAATCCACTAAATAGAATCAGTTCAAAGACTCTCAGTACACTCCACAAGTTACAATCTTTTTCACCTAATCTCTACCCGTGTGATTTCTACCTAAGCACTCTTAGATATGAGAACCCACTCACTCCCCCTCAATCACACATGTGATTTTAAACAACAATTCCTTATGAAAAGACGACACTCTTCAAAGACATACACTTGATTTTGCTTAGCAGCTTCAATCAAGTAGACACACACTTGATCTTACTTAACAACTTCAATCAAGTAGAGACACACTCATGCTTAAAAGCTTATTGTGACAAATTACAACTCACAAATCAGACCAATTCAATCATCTATGGATGAATTGATTGGCTTACAACCAAACAAGACACAAACCTTATTCTCTCTCAATATTTCGCTCAGTATTGGTTGTGTCTCAAATCAGGTTTTCCATGTCCTATATATAGAAGCATTCAACTGGGCTTGGACATCTTGAAAACCCTAAAACTATTTTCCAATTAAATCTTCTCATGACAGTTGATTAGATCTCTTTGGAAAATAAGTAAATCAGGTTGTAATTAATGATTGAATGCGTTTGCAAAGAAGATCTTCAATCATACATAGATTTCCATTAAATGCACAATCACACAACACATAACATTCACCCTTAATGTTCTGTGTACAGATGTCATGACATCGGGTCTGACATCCTGGAACAATCTTGTATAATTCCATTTTAAATATCCAGCAGGTACATAATATCAGATGTCATGACATCGTGTATGACATTCTGAAACAATCCTGTATAATTATATTTTTAAACTCCAACAGGTACATAATATCAGATGTCATGACATCGTGTATGACATCCTGAAACAATCCTGCATAATTATATTTTTAAACTCCAGCAGGTACATAGATATCTTATGTCAAGACATCACATGCAACATCTTGTGAACACTCTTTGTTTTACCAAAATTGCTGCCAACACTTAGAACCAACATTTCCCTTTTCCGTTGGAAAAAATAAAAGCACGGTGGCGACTCTGGTTTTATTGACATCAAGTTTATCCATAACTTGATGGTCATGAACTTACCGCTACAAAAATTAAGTGGCGACTGTGCTGGGGAGTAGCGCTCAGTGGGTTTAGCCTACTTTTTTATGTGTATATATTTGTATATTTGATGTTTGTATATTTGTTTGTGTGATATAATTTGTTTGTTGTGCTTGGTGATCTCTAAATGGTGAGATAAGTTCTAACCTGAACTTGAGTGCAATTAAGATAGGAGGATGGTATAGTCATGTTCAACTTGTGTGGAGTAGTCCTTAATAAGTTGGCTTGAGACCCATCTACTCAGTGGATACCCTTTTGGAGCTACTAATGTCATACAAGTTATTTGTGGATAGGCATTATTTTCTCTGATTCGGGGTCTGAGAAGATGATGACCGTAGAACATTTAACCCAACTTGGCCTACTTAGGACGTAGTGCAGAGACTGTTCAGGGGTAGACTTGATCACAGTTGTTATGCGATACTACACTCAGATGAGTTTCTCTGGAGAATATTACGGGTTGATGAGTTAGTCATCCTAATCTATAATATCCGATAGATGGGATCAAGACTCTAGCAACTTCTTAGAACATGATCTACAGGTTTTTATCCTTAGTACACTCCTTTGGGATGGTTCTTAACCTGACTCCATGCTCGTGACTCACAACAAACCCTTTGATTCTCAGTTGATCTGATCAAGTCTTGTCAATATCAATGGAACTTAGGTGTTGATAAGGTGAAAACCATAATCCACCAAAATGGATGATTGATCTTGATGATGAACTGATCCATCCCTGGACCTTTGATTGTGTTTTCCTTGTGTGTGATCCCTTGTTTGTGATTTTTGCATTCATGCATACATGTGTATCATAACATTTATCACAGAAAATAAATTTCAAGGAAATTGAGGTCTTGTTTGCAAATATTTTCATACCATGGATTGTGGACGAAGGAATTCTAAGAAGTAAAGTTTCAGATGTCCTGGTTTGAAAGAGCTAAGGAATTTGTCATCCTTTGTATTAGATCCCTTGGACTTCAAGAAACGTCATGGGAAGCTTTTATTTGTGTTATCTGCTGATGTGGTTGAAGGACTCCTGAGTGTTTTGGTTCAGTTCTATGATCTTCTCTACCGATGCTTCACTTTTCCTGATTATTAAACTGTGCCCATGTTAAAAGAATATGCCCATCTCTCGAGAATACCCGTATTTGACAAGGTACCTTTTAGTGGATTGGAGGAGATTCCCCGATCTCACGTCATAACCGAAGCTCTTCATCTAAAGAAATATGAGATTAATGCTCATTTGCTGAAGAAAGGAGGTATTCCTGGGTTGAATTATGAGTTCCTCGTTGGAAAATCTATTGTCTTTGCTCAAGCCACTAATATGGATGCTTTTGAAGCCATCTTTGTATTGTTCATATATGGTTTAGATTTGTTCCCTAACATTGACGGTTTTATTGATGTTAACATCATTAGAATCTTCCTGATTAGGGATCTTGTTCCTACTCTATTGGGTGATATGTACTTCTCTTTGCATTTGAGGAATTCTAAAGGTGGTGGGACTATTGTGTGTTGTGTTCCTCTTCTATACAAGTGGTTTATTTCTCACTTGCCTTAGACGCCTGCTTTTTTGGAGAACAAGCAATGTATACGGTGGTCTCAGAGACTTATGTCTCTCACTAATGATGATATTGTTTGGTATGATTCTGCATTAAGTAGTGTGGATATTATTGATAATTGTGGTGAGTTCTCTAACGTGCCTCTCATTGGTACACAAGGAGGAATCAACTACAACCCTAGTTTGGCTCGTCGTGAACTTGGGTTCCCCTTGCGAGATAAACCTAATAACACTTAGTTAGAAGGTCTTTTATATCAAGAGGGTAAATATACCTCACATATGAAGCAAAGGATGATACATGCGTGGCATAATGTGCATAGGAAAGGAAGATCCGAGCTCGGTCCACGCAATTGTGTAGCTTTAGAAGCTTACACTATTTCGCGGAAGAAGAGAGCTTGGGAGCTGAAGATGTCGTATGCTTATGAAAGACCTATGTCTATGGTTATGGATGAGCCATCAACTCTCACTAACCAAGATGTACAAGAGTTGGAAGACACACTTGCCAAGATGAAACAAGAGAGAGATATGTGGGAAGAGAGGTTCCATGCTTTGAGCCGAAAGCATGAAGAGTTGCAGCTTGAGTCGAAAGACAGGGATGCACTTATTAAGATTCTTGAAGACCAAGCAGTGAAGAGACAGAGAGAGCCAGAGGGTCTATCTTCCAATAGTAAGCCTCAGCCTTCTGGTGCTTGGAAGAAGATTGTTTATCACCTAGTTCTTGAGAAGTCTCAGATGAATACATCCTTTGAGTCCGATATTCGACGCATTCGAAGGAATTATGCACCCATAGCCGATAAATCTTATGCATTTGCTAGGGATCCTTAGGATGATAGTTTCCTTTGCTCTTGTATTTGTATTTTGGTTTTTGAAATTGTACTCAGTGTAATCCTTCCAAATTTTATGAATAAAAAGAGATTTTATGGTCAATCAAATTGCCATTATTGTTATTATTTAAATATATATTTGTAAAGTGGACTTCATATGTTTCTTGAAATTAAACAAATAAAAAACATTGCATTTCATGCATCATTTGTATAACAGGTTTTCTTCCTCCAGATGTCTTATCAGTTCTTCTTCTGTGCATCAGCTAAGCTGACTCACCATTATAATACTCGTGCTAATCAACCAAAGAGAATGGAGCATCTAGAGAAAGAGAACAAGGAGATGAAGGATGAGATCTCTAGACATACGACACTAATGGAATCTGGGATTGCTACCCAAAACCTGTCATCACCAACTCCTGCAACTCCTCCTTAGAGGACCGTCATTTCTGAGATTGCTTCTTTAACTAATCCTATTGTTGTTGCCAATCAACCCATTCCTGCTATGCCTGCTGGATTCCCTTGGAGAATTCCACCAAATTTTATGCCAGAAGGGTATACGCCCATATTTGTTTTATTGTCGACATCTATCTCGGTCATTTCAGTGCCACCTCCGGTCGTTCACACTCTTCCTCGTGTTGAGGACACTATCTACCATTCTGAGCCGTATGAGGGCCCAGATGTATACGAGAAGTTGGATGAAATTAAAGATCAATTCCTTGAGTTGCGCAAAAAGTTGAATATTCTGAGAGGGAAAGACTTGTTTGGGAAGAGTGTTGTTAAACTCTTCTTGGTCCCCAATGTTAAGATCCCGGTTTGAAAAGTACAAAGAGAATACTTGCCCGCTAATCCATCTTGTGATGTACACCTTAAAGATGTCTACTCAGATTGATAATGATCAGCTGTTGTTTCACTATTTCCAAGACAGTTTGACTGGAGCTGCTTTGAGGTGGTATTTGGGTTTGAAGAGTGCAAGTATCCGTACTTTCAATGACTTAGGCGAGGCCTTTCTCAAGTAGTATAAGTATAACATTGATATGGCATCAGATAGAGACCAGTTAAGGTCGATGTCTCAGAAGGATAAGGAGACATTTAAAGAGTATGCCCAGTGATGGAGAGAACTAGCTGCCTAGATAAGTCCACCTCTTAAAGGGAAGGAGATGACAAAGATCTTCTTGAAGACGCTATGTTCATTTTATTACAAACGTATGATTGCGAGTGCTCCCAATGACTTTACCGAAATGGTAAACATGGGGATGAGGCTAGAGGAAGGAGTCCATGAAGGACGTTTGTCTAAAGAAGAGGCTTCAGCCATCAAGAAATATGGTGGGAGTTTCTCTAAGAGGAAAGAGGGAGAAACTAATTCAGTGTCAGGGGGAAGGCAGAGGAGGCCTCATGTTAGAAAGAGTTCTCAACCCCGTCAACATCAACATCAAGTTTCCTCAGTAATTCCGGTTTTTTCCAACATTTCCAACAATCAATCAGTTCCAATTCAACAACAACAACATCAATAACAACTGCAACAAAAAACCAACTACAACAACAACAATAATCATCAGCAAAACTTTGAGAGGAAGAATGTCTCCTTTGATCCTATTCCTATGACTTATTTAGAATTATACCCATCATTGGTCCTCAAAAATCTCATCCAACCAAGAAATCCTCCACAAAATCCTGAGTCACTACCATGGTGGCTCGAACCTGGCCTTCATTGTGCTTTTTACCAGGGAGGCCCTGGCCATGACATAGAGAATTGCTATCTATTGAAGTACGAGGTTCAGAAGCTTGTAAAGAGTGGTATGGTGTCCTTTGAGGACAAAGCGCCTAATGTAAAAGCCAATTTGTCGCCTTCTCAAGGAAAGGCTTCTATCATAATGGTGGACGACTGTCTAGGGAATTTATGAGTTTTTGATGTGAGACGTATCCGAAGATCTCTGGTGGAGATGCATAAGACTTTGTGTTTAATTAGTGACTGTAAACATGACCATAATGGTTGTGCAATCTACAATGTGAACCCTGTAAGACCCCAATTTTGACCCTAAGATCTCTCATACAATTTCATCATATGCATTAGCATTGGGATCACACCTTGGCATCCTCCTTACCCCTCTTTCATTAGGTTTTTTTTGGGAGAGATCACCAAGCACCATGTGATTGTATCATACTTGCATATTGTCAGTTTACTAACCAAAATACCAAAAATATGTCTTTGCATTTGCCTAACTCTTTTGTAGGTAGGGCATGGTCATTAAAACTCATCAAGTTCACAACTAGGGTTTAAGACCCTCATGGATAAGAGCATAATCAAATATTGATCCACAATGTCTCAAAGCATCATATATGAGTCCCATTAATCTCTACATGTTATATTGATCAAGTATTCTTCGAGAGTTTGGAGGTGATTTGCCTTGGAAACCCTAGTTTGACTTGGTATCTTGAGTAACTTCTAGAACAAGCTATCTCACCAATTGATCAAATTTATCAAGGGACACTTCAAAAATTAATCATATTATGCATATATGATCTACCATGAGCCTAAAAATCCAAGAGAATTGAAGTTTAGCAAGTTGGTTGATGGTGGTTGGCCAGATGAATTCATTTGATCAAAACTAGGTCTCCCTAGACCCTATATCCTACAATTTTCACCATATGAAAATGATTCCAAGAGAAAAGTTACTCTAAATGAAATTCCAAACAACTTTCATGTTGACACCTAGAGCTAGTGTTTCTTGGAAAATGATATTCTATGTTGAAACATTATAGGTCATTTTGTCTAAACCCTAATTTGAAAGTAAACTTCCCAAGGCCATAACTTGCTCAATTTTTATGATATGAAATATTTCCAAGTTGCACAATAAAATTCTAGATGTCTAATTCAACTTTGATGTTTGGAGTGAGAGCTAAATCAACAATTATGAGCATGTGATATGAGGATACATTATAGGTCATTTTTGACCTATACCATTGAACAAGTGATTTTTCCAAACTTCAAAAATGCATAACTTTATCATTCTAAATCCAAATGACATGCATTTAGTGACCATTGTGAAGGTCTTTGAAAGAGATACAACTTTGATGAAGACACTTTTCTCATTTGAAGCTCAAATAGAAAGTTAAGTAAGGTGGAATATTGAGATATATGACTTAACACTTAAAATTTTTTTCAACATGTTGAAATTTCCAAACTTCCACCTCAAAATTCACCATGATCCAAGTCCCAAATGGAAAAGTTTCCAACATCAAAGTTGTTCCCCTTGATCTAAGATTTCCAAAGAGTCATATTCCATGCATGTTGGATGAGGTTTGTTAGGGTTGTGCATGGTCTTAACGGGTCTGCATCAAGTGGAAAAATCAAATGTCCAAAACTCCATTTCACTTTGCCTTGCCATTCAAGCATCATTTGAACTTCAGTACAGATGCAAGTGAATCAAATTGTATTGCTTCATGGGCCTGTACACGCCCATACAAGCTTGTGCATGAAATATCCAAATTTAGCAATTTTTCAAGCGTGCAAATATCAGTCCCAATTGCTATAAATACAGGCCCTTGGAGCTCAATTCAAACACACCTTGCGCACCAGCTTTTCCCCCCAATTGAAACCCTCACATTTCAAAGGAAAATCTGATAATTTTCAACTTGAAAATTGGGTTTGAATCTCACTGTTTGGAGATTCAAGAACTCCAGGATCCAAAGCTTTGTACCATTGTTAAACCTCTCCTACAAGCTTCTCAAGTGTGATCAACATCAAGTTTGAAGCAAGCACCATCAAGTTTTGCACAACATATAAGGTAAATTTCAAAAAACTTCTTCTCTTCGATTCTCACTCAATTCTCATCAATTCTCTTGGATCTTTGGTTGTCTGAATTCCCACCATTGTGGGCAAGAAGATTGAGTTGCTTTGAGGTCAAATCGAAACAACTGAGTTGTCACACCTCAAAATTCAACTCCTCATATCTTTTTATATATTTGGAGTTAGTTGAAATTGAGGTTAGATTCATGCTTCATGCCATTTTTTCTTTCAGATCATGTCCTCCTTTTTCATTTTCTTGATGGTTATGAATGAACAAGTCTGGTAGACCTCGCTTGGGAAGGTGACCGGAGGTCCAGTGCCGGTGGTGTGCTGGACAGGTTCTGAGCGTTTGATCTCTTTTAAAATGTTTTAATCTCATGCGTTGCTTATGAATACCAAGCCTACCCCACATTGACTGCAGTGCATCATGGAACGCACGTTTGTGTCCACTTGATCTGCCACCTCAATTAATGAGGGAGATCAAGTGGCTCACATTTTTTTGATTTTTTTATTTTTGTTTTAATTCCTTTGATTTTCATTAATTCATATCAATTTTAATATTGATCCAAAAAATATGAGAGTTTCACCAAAAAAATTTAAATAAATTCCACTTTCATATTCTAAATTAAAATTATTTTTTGGTTCATTATTAATATTTCTCATGATTTAATTGATTTTGTGATTATTTTTAATTGTTTAAAAATACTTTTAAGACTTTAAAAATTCTGAATTTTTTTCTCCAAGGTCCTTTAACCTTGTGTGACCTATGATAAATCTCATGGCCATTTCTTTGGTGTTTTGATAAGGTTTTAGGAATTTGACAAACCATATTTAATTTAAATGCATTATTTTAGTATTTTTAAATTGATTAAATGCCAAACAATTGTGTTGACCTCTTGTGATGGTTTGTGTAAGTTTGACTTGTGTTGCTGGGCCTTGGTCAAGGTTGATTTGACTTTGCTAGGTTAATATCATTGGATTTAGGGGATTGATGAAATGTACATTCCATCTCCCAAAATGAACGAATGATATTAAATTTGTAAAAGTCCTCCTTTGACCAATTTGAGTTTTGATCCATTCCCCCCCCCCCCCCTCTTCATCTAATCCCCTTTCTTTATGCATCCATTTCATTTTTCCTATGATATCTCAAAGTCCTCAAGCTAGTTGATTGAAAAATCAACATGAGTATGGATTAGATTAGGCCACCTCTTTTGCATATACTTTTTGTGTGTGGTATGTTTCATGAGCATAGTCCATTTTACTATGTCTCTAACATGCATTAACACCAAATTTCTATTGCCCGACCTCAAATAGTTGTGACTTCTATATAAGTCCAATTACGATTGCTTAATATAGCGCTAAATTTTTTACACAAAAAGGCATAACATTCTAGTTAGTGAGATTGTAAGTCTCCCCTCTTTCATGGTATTATGTGGAAACTTGGCCTTTTTTCCTTCCTTTGGAAGATATCTTGGCTCAAGGATCCACGCTTATGATAAGTGGGTTGAGTGTTCTCCAAAGAATTACTTAAAACAAAAAGAAAAAGCAGAACAATACTAACTTCTAACTTATTAACAACTAACATTTAATTTCAAGTCCTTTATTTTAATGCACTTTAAACTTTTTAAGTTCTATTCATTTGACATTATTCATACCATTCTTGTTGTTTATATTAATGCTTTTTTCACTTTGTGTATATTTTGTTTGTTTGTGTGGTCTTTGACCATTAATGTGCATAATAAGAAACAAAAAACCTAAAAAACTTTTGTGTGGACTGTTGGCTTGAATTTGAACAATTGGATATAGAATTTAGGCAACATTCATATGCTAAAAGACTTGGCCAATGCCAACTATCATGAAACCAAGTGCTTGCAATTTGAAACATCATCTGATACATCATTGAAGATCCATCTGAGTTCATTTGCAACATGATCATTGTGAAGCTGTTATTTTGAACTTGTGACTCGTGGAATTCATCTACTACATAGGCCAATTTGAAGAAGATTATGGAGCAGCTAAAGCTTGGATGTGGCTATCTTTATTTGATGCCTTGCTCTTCAAGTTAATATTGTATGCATTGTTTGTTGCTTGATTCTAATATCCAAGGAAATTTGGGGTTTCTATATGGCATTCTTGCCTATTGGATTGCTACCCATCGGTCAGATTTGTTCAACTCTTAACTTTTAATTTTGTGCATAGGATTAGTCTCTTCATCTCCTACCCATTCCTTTAATTTCAAAATCTCTCCCTCCTTTCAAAAACTTCTTTGTTTGAACTTGTTATTTTCTAAATTTTGACCATTTTGCAAACTAGAAACTTTGGCCTTATGCCATTGCATTTTCAAACTTCTTTTCTTAATCAAACTTGTAAATAGACTTAACTATACTTGACCAAAAATTTCAAAAGCCAAAAAAAGAACTAACTCATTCAAACCATTTTTAGGCCTTTGTGCCTTTAAAACTTAATTTTTTATTAAAAGCAATGCACCCACTTTGAAATTTGTATCACGAACTACGAAGTTTTGATCCCTCATTTTTATGTTGGTACGTAGGCACAAGTCTGAAGGTCTTGTCAAACACAAAAAATATAATTAATGAATTATTTTCTCATCCACCCATTCTATTTGTTTAACAACATCACTTTGTCCAAAATGCACATGCACATAAAAAAAGGCTCTCTAGGAGTACCTAGGACACTTTGGATGCTAACACCTTCCCTCTGTGCAATCAACCCCCTTACCTGTAATCTCTGACATTTTATTAGTTTTGATTTGAAAAATTCTTACTTTTGGGTTTTGTTCGTACTTTTTCCCTTTTCCCTTGGAAACAATAAAAGCGCGGTGGCGACTCTTGTTATTTGATGTATTGCTTATCCATAGCTTGATGATCATGAATTTAACGCTACAGAAATTAAGTGGCGATTCTGCTGGGGAGTAGTCTCAAGTGGGTTTAGCCTACTTTTTAGTGTGTATATAATTGTATATAAGTGATGTTTGTATATTTGTTTGTGTGATATAATCTGCTTGTCGTGCTTGGTGATCTTTGAATGGTGAGATAAGTTTTAACCTGAACTTGAGGGCAATTAAGATAGGAGGATGGTATAATCATGTTCGACTTGTGTGGAGTAGTCTTTAACAAGTTGGCTTCAGATCCATTTGCTCAGTGGAGACTCTTTTGGATTTGGAAATGTCACACAAGTATTTGTGGTTAGGCATTACTATCTCTAATTTGGGTCCGAGAAGATGAGGATCGTAGAACATTTACCCCTCTCTTGGCCTATTTAGGACGTAGTAAGGATACTGTTCAGGTGTAGACTTGATACAAGTTGTTACGCGATACTACACTCAGACGAGTTTCTCTTGAGAATATTATGGATCGATGAGTCAGTCATCTTAACCTGTAATATCTGATAGATGGAATTAAGACTCTGGGAATGTTTTAGAACATGATCTACAAGTTTTATCCTTAGCTCACTCCTCTAGGATGGGTCTTACCTAGACTTCATGCTCGTGACTTACAATAAACCCTTGATTCTTGGTTGATACAATCAAGTCTTGTCAATATCAATGGAACTTGGGTGTTGATAAGGTGAAAACCATAATCCACTAAAATGGATGATTGATCTTGACAATGACTTGATTCATCCCTTGACCTTTGTTTGTTTGCCTTGTGTGTGATCCCTTATTTGTGATTGTTGCATTCATGCATTCATGCGCATCATAACATTCATCACACAAAAATTTCAAGGAACTGGGGTATTATTTGCAAATATTTTCAGACCATGAATTATGGACGATGGAACACTAAGAAGTACAGTTTCAGATGTCCCGACTTGAAAGAGTTAAGGAAGTTAGCATCTTTTGTATTAGATCCCTTGGACTTCAAACAACGTAATGAGAAGTTATTGTCTATCTTGTCTGCTGATGTGGTTGAAGGATTCTTGAGTGTGTTAGTGCAGTTCTATGATCCTCTCTACCGTTGCTTCATTTTTCCTGATTATCAACTTGTGGCTACATTGGAGGAGTATGTCCATCTCTTGGGGATACCCGTTTCTAGTAGAGTGACATTTAGTGGGTTGGAAGAGATTCCCAGATCTCATCTTATTGTTAAAGCTCTTAACTTGAAGAAGTCTGAGATAGAGGCTCATTGGGTGAAGAAAGGAGGATTGTTTAGGTTGCCATCTTATTTCCTCATCAAGGAAGCTATCGCCTTTGCTCAAGTCGGTAGTATGGACGCTTTTGAAGCTATCTTTGTGTTGCTCATTTATGGATTAGCTTTGTTCCCTAACATTGACGATTTTGTTAATGTTGACGCCATTAGACTTTTCTTGACTGGGAATCCTGTGCCTACTCTGTTAGGTGATATGTATTTCTCTTAGAAAATAAGGAACTCTAAGGGTGGTGGAACTATTGTTTGTTGCATTCCCCTTTTGTACAAGTGGTTTATTTCACACTTGCCTCAGACACCTGCTTTTGTGGAGAACAAACAATGTCTACGGTGGTCTCAGAGACTTATGTCTCTCACTAATGATGATATAGTTTGGTATGATCCTTCTTTGAGCAGTTTGGAGATTATTGATTGTTGTGGTGAATTCTCTAATGTGCCTCTCATTGGTACACAAGGAGGAATTAACTACAACCATGCTTTGGCTCGTCGTCAACATGAGTTCCCCTTGAGAAACAAACCTAATAACATGTTGTTAGAAGGTCTTTTCTATCAAGAGGGTAAAGATCCCCAACATTTGAAGCAGAAGATTGTGCATGCTTGGCATAATGTGCATAGGAAAGGAAGATCCGAGCTTGGTTCGCACAATTGTGTAGCTTTGGAAGCTTACACTCTTTGGGTGAAGAAGAGAGCTTTGGAGTTGAAGATGCCTTATCCCTGTGAGAGACCTATATTTATGGTTGTGTTGATCTGTTAACTCTCCCTAACCATGATGTAGAGAAGTTGGAAGACGCACTCGCCAAGATGTGGGAAGAGCGTTTCCGTGCTTTGAGCAAGAAGCATGAGGAGTTGCAGTTGGAGTCTAAGGACAAGGATACACTTATGGATCTACTTGAAGACCGAGTAACGAAGAGACAGAGAGAGCCAGAGGTTTCATCTTCTAGCATGCCTCTGCCATCCGTTGCTTGGAAGAAGATTGTTGATCAGCTTGTCCTCGAGAAGACTCAGATTAAGGCTTCTTTTGAGACCGAGATTCGACGCATTCGAAGGAAGTACACACCTACAACCAGATCTTCTGACGTTGTTGTTAGGGATCCTTAGGATGACTAGTCTCCTTTTCTCTTGTATTTTTTTCATTTGGTTTCTGAAGTTGTACTCAGCGTAATCCTTCCAATTATATAAGTGAAAAGAGATTTTATGGTCATATCAAATTATTGCAATTGTTTTTAAGTATATATACATATATATTTGTAAATGATATAGTAAGTTCCTTGAAAATAAACAAACAAGCATTGCATTTCATGCATCATTTGCATAAGCAGGTTTCTCTTTCGCTAAATGTTTCATTGGTGTTTCTATCGTGCTTCAGCCAAGCTGACTCATCGGTACAACACTTGAGCCAATCATATGAGAATCATGGAACATCTTGAGCAGGAGAATAAAGAGTTAAAGGATGAGATCGCTCGACTGACTGCCATGATGGAGTCAGTGCTAGCTGCTCAGAGTCAATCTTCTCCAACGCCCGCAACTCCTCCTCCTCAGAAGACTGCTATTTCAGAGATGGCTACCTCTACCATGCCTGCTGCTACCGCTCATTTTACGTCTAACTTCATGCCTGAAGGATTTACTCCTACTTTTGCTTCCATGTCGGCATCTAGCTCGGTCATGTCTGTGCCACCTCCCGTTGTGCATACCTTACCTCGTATGGAAGACACCATTAATCATTCCTAGTCGTATGAGGATCCAGATGTTTATGAGAAAATGGACGAGATGAAGGATCAGTTGCTTGAGAGGTAAGGACTTGTTTGGGAAAAGTGTTGTTGAGTTATGTCTGGTGCCGATTGTGAAGATTCCGATGAAATTCAAAGTGCCTGACACTGAAAAATACAAAGGGAACACATGTCCGCTCAGTCATCTAGTGATGTATGCCCGCAAGATGTCTACCCAAACTGACAACGATCAACTGTTGATTCACTATTTCAAAGACAGTTTGACTGGTGTTGTGCTCCGTTGGTATATGGGGTTGGACAGTGCAAGCATTCGCACTTTCAACGACTTGGGAGAAGGTTTTATCAAGAAGTATAAGTATAACATTGACATGGCGCCTGATAGAGACCAGCTGAGGTCTATGTCTCAGATGGATAATGAAATTCTGGTATCCGATATGAGATGTCTAAGGTAATGTCACGACACAAATATCTGAATAACTACTAAAATATAAACATGATAAAAGACAAAGAAACAATAGAACAAGTGATCCAAGTAATTGTTAACCCAGTTCGATGCAAACTCACCTACGTTTAGGGGCTACCAAGCCAGGAAGGAAATCCACTAAACAGAATTAGTTCAAAGACTCTTAGTAAACAACTTCAAGTTATAGTCTTTTCACCTAATCTCTACCTGTGTGACTTCTATCTAAGAACTCTTAGATATGAGACCCTACTCACCCCCCCTTAATCACAACAGTGATATAAAAACAAATAATACAAATAAAGAAGACACTCTTCAAGAAAACATACTTGATCTTGCTTAAGAGCTTCAACCAAGTAAATACACACTCATGCTTCAAAGCTTAGAGTGGACAAATTACAACACAAAAGTCAGTCCAATTCAATCATCAATAAGATGAATGAATGACTCACAATACACAAGCTCACAGAAGACTAAAACCCTTAATCTCTCTCACTATTTCGTTTGTTTCTTGTGTGTTAAAACCAGGTTTTACATGGCCTTTAAATAGAAGCTTTTGAATGGGCCTGGACATCATAAAACCCTAAATCTAGTGTCCTTGCGTATCTTCTTATTCACGACAGTTGATCATCCCTTATTGGAAAATTAATCAATCTGGTTTTAAATCAAATTACTCCTTGAATGGCGCCTTCAATCTCCACATCAATCACACACAGATTTGCATGAAAACCGCAATCTCAAGATACATAACATTCAGACTGAATGTTCTGTATACACATGTCTTAACATCGGGTCTGACATCTTAGTTAAATCCTGCACAACTATATTTAAACATCCTGCGGGAAACTGATATCACATGCCAAGACAACACTCGTGACAACTTGTGATAACTCTAGGTTTTACCAAAATTGTTGCCAACACATAGAACCAACAAACTCCCCCTTTGGCAAATTTTGGCTAAAACATACATCAGATCATACGTTTCACAAGAAAATAATCACAGTATCAGTTTAGCTACAGAAGTAAACAACAACACACACGCGCTTGTGCTTAGAACACACCACCTCCCCCTTCACCTAGCACCAGTCTGCTTTACACAGACAGAATCACTTTCCCATTTAACATCATCTCCAACATCATTTGTAACATCATCTATAGCATCATATATCTACTTTAGCATCTTCTCCCCCTTTTTAGCCAAAAGAGACCAAAGAGACAAAATAAATGTTTATTCAGTTAAACAATCAGAATGTCAAAAGTTAAGTGTTATAGAACCAAGTACAAACACAGCTTTAAACAAGCTGGGATACAATCCAAAAATCCAGAAAATCCAGAAAAATACACATCAAATCAGCATAACATAACTGCCAAAATCCAGAACATCCATTAACACAGCAAAGAAAAATATCATCACTTGTCTCATCATTAGTTGCAAACCTCTCACTAGAGGTTTGGGCTTCAGCTTCCTTAGCCTGTTCAATATTCTCACCTTCAGCTTGCTCCAAGCTTGCAATCAGGGCTTCTAACGATTCTTTCCTAGCTGTTGCTACCCTTATTCTTGCACCCAGCTCTTTACACATTTCCTTCAGCTTAACAATAAGTCCACCTTTTGAGGCTGGCTTTTTCACAACAGATGTCATGACAATGTCTTCGACATGACTACCTTCAAACAGTTTATAGTATGCTTGACAAATCATTGAGGGGAAGGTTATGGGTAGCTTCACTGCGTTAGTAGAAGCATGCTTGATAATTTTTTCAAACATAAACCTACCATAGTCAAATTTGAGTTTGGTTCCAACAACAGATAAATCTTCCAAGGGTATTAGAAATTGTGGAAATATGGTTGGTAGGCACCCAATTTGCAAATCCTATTTTATGCAATATGGCATACTTAACAATCAGCTTTCCAGCAGGAAAATGCTTTTTACTAGGCCACTCCTTCACCTGCCTTGCTGTAATTTCTCTATAAACCTCATTGTTTGTAGCTTCTAACTCACATGCACCTTCTATACCTCTTCCCAGAAACTTGTTAATGACAGTGGGAAAAAATGAGATACACTTACCTCTCACAAAAACTTTGCAAAATTCCTTGTTGTTTTTATCAGCAATATCTTCCGGAATGCTGCCAATGAATTCCTTGACCAATCCCTCATAGCACTGAGATAATCCAGCCACAGTCTTCATTAACCCAACCTTCCTCTTTAGGTCCATGACCTATTTGACCTTAACAACATCCTTGCCTAACTCTCTCTACAACCGCCCTTCTTTGGATCACAAACTTCCATTTGGCAACTCCATCTTCAAGATGGAAAGATATATTGTCCAAATGCACAGCAACAACTTTCACAGGGGACTTCCTTACAGTTGTCCTCTTCACATGGGAGATGTCAGGGACATCTTCCTCAACATCTTCGTCAGACTCAAAAACTTCTCTCACCTTCCTCTTCTTTATATCAACTTTACACCAAGATTTGGAAGGACCTACACCAGCAGTCTTCTTAGCTGTTTTAGATGACATCATTTCAGCCACAGATCTACCTTTTCTAGTCTTCATACGCTTAGCCACTCCATGCTTTAAGTGATGAAGTAAGCTATCATCTTGATCATCAGACCTATCATCCTCTAGGTCAATCACATTGTTTGCAGAATCATGCTTCTCAGAATGTGAAGCATTAGCAGTTGTAGATGCCACAAATTTTTTACCAGACACAATTTTCCCTAGAGAGCACAAACCTTCAGAAGCCATGTCCTTCTCAGATCTAGAGGAATCGTCATCCTCCTTCTTACTATGAGGTTCAACCTCAGGAGAGGGGTACATTCTAGACAGAGGAGTAGAGACTCCCTTCACAGAATGTCCTTCAGTAAGGATTATAGTGACTAGGTTTCTTATGACGCGATTAGTGTGGTGCATATCTTCCTTAGAACTAGTGGCATGAGTAGAGCTAGAAGGGATACTAGAGTTGTTACCTTGAGTGGGGCATGCAGAAGCTGATGCATCCTTGGGATGGTTTGAGTCAGTGGCTTCGCTTGGAATAACAGACAGAGGGACCACATCCAAAATTTCTTCATCGAGAAAGTCCATGGAAGGATTGCTATCCTTGTGACTTTGCTTAGTAGTTTTTGAACCAGATGGAGTTTGATGTTGTGACATCTTGTCGTTTTTGTGGAAAGATTTCAGTTGCCCTAGCAGAGGAGTTTGAGGAAGAAGCAGGGAGTTGGAAATTTTTGAGTAGGTAGTGAGGTTGCGTGTGAAAAGGTAATATATGGTATTTCCAAGACTAGGTAGTCATTTACCACAAAGGGGACGCTTTATTTTAAGTAAGCAGACAATAATTTGATTACCTTTTCCACTCCATATTAATTGCTACAAATTTTCATAAATATAAATCCCTAATTTCTCTCTTAGAAATTCAAATTGATTTGCATCCAAGGCCTTTGTAAAAATATCAGCTAACTGCATCTCAGTAGCAACATGCTCTAGGGCTACAATTTGATCCTCCACGAGTTCTCTAATAAAATGGTGACGGATATCAATATGTTTTGTCCTACTGTGCTTAATAGGATTCTTTGAAATGTTTATTGCACCCAGGTTGTCACAGTATAATGTCATGGCATCTTGCGTGACATTGTATTCAGTCAACATCTGTTTCATCCACACCAGTTGAGAGCAACTACTTCCAGCTGCTATGTATTCAGCTTCAACAGTGGACAGAGACACACAATTTTGTTTCTTACTAAACTATGATATTAAATTGTTCCCCAAGAAGAAGCATCCTTCTGATGTGCTTTTCCTATCATCAGCACTTCCAGCCCAATCAGCATCACAATATCCAATCAGCACAAATCCAGATCCATGAGTGTATAGCATCCCATAGTCACTAGTGCCATTGACATATTTCAGGATCCTTTTCACTTGGTTTATGTGACTCACCTTTGGCTCAGCTTGATATCTAGCACATACACCTACAACAAAAGCAATGTCAGGTTTGCTTGCTGTGAGATATAGCAGACTTCCTATCATGCTTCTGTAGAGACTTTGATCCACACTGACACCATTTTCATCTTTAGACACTTTCAGATGAGTAGGAGCAGGTGTCCTTTTGTGGCTTGCATTCTCCATTCCAAACTTCTTAACAATATTTTTGGCATATTTGCTTTGATATAGAAAGATAGAATCTTCCATCTGCTTGACTTGTAGCCCAAGAAAATAGGTTAGTTCTCCAACAAGGCTCATTTCAAATTCAGATTGCATTTGTTTAACAACATGTTCAACCATCTTATTTGACATCCCACCAAACACAATATCATCCACATATATCTGAGCCACCATGAGTTTTCCTCCTTAATTTTTGACAAATAAGGTCTTATCAATGCCTCCCTTCCTGTATCCATTGTCAATGAGAAACATTGTGAGTCTATCATACCGAGCTCTAGGAGCTTGTTTCAACCCATAAAGGGCTTTCCTCAACTTATACACATGCTTTGGAAGATTTGGGTATGTAAACCCTTTAGGTTGTTCAACATACACTTCCTCATTTAAGTAACCATTTAAGAAGGCACTTTTCACATCCATTTGGAACAGTTTAAACTTCATAATACATGCCACCCCAAGCAGTAATCTAATGGACTCCAGGCGAGCTACATGGGAAAATGTTTCATCAAAGTCAACTCCTTCAACTTGAGTGTATCCTTGTGCTACCAATCTTTCTTTATTTTTAGTAACCACCCCTTGTTCATCAGATTTATTCTTGTAAACCCACTTTGTTCTAATAACATTTATTCCTTCAGGTCTTGGAACCAATTCCCATACTTCATTTCTCTTGAATTGACCTAACTCTTCCTGCATGGCATTGATCCAGAATTCATCAGTTAAGGCTTCTTTGACATTCTTGGGCTCAATTTTGTACACAAAACAGGCATGTGAGATCACTTCCCTTGATCTAGTGGTGACCCCTTTATTTGGGTCTTCTATAATGAGATCTTTCAGATGATCCTTCTGAATTCTGATAGAGGGTCCCTTATTAATTTTATCAGCTTCGGGTTCAGCTTGAGTGGATTCACTCTCATTACTTTTATCCAGGAGATCAGCTGGGGCATCATTCAGAGATGTTTCAATATAGTATGTGACATCAGTCTCTTGATCATCAACAACAACCCTAAATGCCCGGCTGTTTGTTGAGTAACCCAGAAATATTCCTTCATCACTCTTGGGGTCAATTTTCCTGCTTTGTTCACGATCAGTCAGGATATAACATTTACTACCAAATACATGGAAGTATTTGACAATAGGTCTTCTTCCTTTCCATACTTCATATAAAGTAGTTGGGGTCCCTTTCTTCAAGGTTACTCTGTTGTGAACATAGTAGGTCGTGTTCATAGCTTTAGCCCATAAGTGGTAAGGCATCTTTTTAGAATGAATCAGAGCTCTGGAAGATTCTTGGAGAGTTCTATTTTTCCTTTCTACCACACCATTTTGCTGAGGGGTAATGGGAGATGAGAACTCATGACTAATTCCTTCAAATGAACAGAATCCAACAAATTTACTGTTCTCAAATTCTTTCCCATGATCACTTCTGATTCTGATAACCTGACTTTCTTTTTCTCTTTGAAGTATTAGCCAAATATCTTTGAACACCTCAAATACATCAGATTTTTCCCTTATAAAATTTACCCAGGTATACCTAGAGAAGTCGTCCAGCACCACATAAGCATACCTTTTCCCACCAAGACTTTCCACCTGCATAGGTCCCATCAAGTCCATGTGGAGAAGTTCCAGCACTCTAGATGTGGTGTCATGTTTGATCTTCTGATGTCACATCTTTGTCTGCTTTCCAATCTGACACTCACCATAAACTCTTCCTTCATCAATCTTTAATTTTGGGATTCCTCTGACAGCTTCAACATATATAATCCTCTTCATTCCTTTAAGATGCAGATGGCCCAGTTTTTGATGCCATAGTTTCACTTCTTCTTCTTTAGCTAGAGTACACATTGATGAATAACCAGTCTCTTGAGAATTCCACATATAGCAGTTGTCCTTAGATATGACTCCTTTCATTATCACCTAATTTTTTTCATTAGTAATCACACATTCAGTTTTTGTGAAGTTCACATTTAGACCTTGGTCACACAGTTGACCGATGCTGATTAGGTTTGTAGTCAATCCTTTAACAAGTAGCACATTATCAAGGTTAGGGACTCCAGGACAGTTTAGCTTTCCAATCCCCTTGATTTCACCCTTTTCTCCAACACCAAAAGTCACATAGCTGGTGGCATGAAGTTGAAGGTCAATTACCAGGTTTTTGCTTCCAATCATGTGTCTGGAGCATCCACTATCAAAATACCAATCTTTTTTGGTTGAAACTCTGAAGGAAGTGTGAGCTATCAAGTTAGTAGCACCAGTCCTAGGAACCCACTGTTTTCTGTTAACAGGGATGTGGTGTTTGGGTCTAGGTTGATGATGAGTAGGACTAGGATAGCCATAGAACTTAAAGCAGAATGGTTTTATGTGGCCAAATTTTCAACAATAATGGCATATCCATCTTTGGTGTTTTCCTTTATGTTGTCTTTCCTTGTCATGTTGAGACACCTGATGTGATATCTTTGGTTTGCTACCAATTCGACTAGACTCAGGAGTGGATTCATTGAACCCAAGGCCAGACTTGTGTCCTGCCATCTTTCCAGTCTGGAGGATTTTGTCTAGGGTGTCAGATCCACTGTTTAGCATTCTGACATACTTTGTCATCTCATCTAGTTTGGAGTTCAGGAACACGACTTCAATATTCAACTTAGAAATGGTTTCTAAGTGTTTTGTCTTCTCATCCTCTAGTTGGGTTATAAATTTCTTCTGATTTTCCACTTGTTGACACACTTCTTCACTTCTGTAACACAACTTTCTGTAGAAAGTAGCTAATTCATCAAAGGTAACTTCATCATCACTTGAGTCTTCATCAGAACCCCATCTTTCAGTCAAGGCAGTCACAAGATTGGCAGACTCTCCTTCTGTTTCACTTTCATCAGACCAAGTACCAACAAGACTCTTCTTCTGTTTCTTGAGGTAGGTCCCACATTTAGCTCTAATGTGTCCATACCCTTCACATTCATGGCACTGAACTCCTTTGCCTTGTTTAGATTTTTCCTCAGATTTTGTTCTTCTTCCAGCATCATTGGACCTACTGATGTCAAATGAATTGTTCTTGACATTAGACTTTGACCTTACATCCATCCATTTCAGAAGTTTGTTGAACTGTCTCCCCAGTAATGCTACATCATTTGCCATATCTTCATCAGTATCCTGACCACTTGTAAGACCCCAATTTTGTCCCTAAGATCCCTCATGGCATCATAACATTGCATTGTATAGCCTCAAGGATCATTGAGTATCTTGGCTCCCTTTCCCTTTAGGTAGGAATCTCTTGTGAGTGGTTTGAGATCACCAAGCATGCTTGAATTGTATATCATTGCTTTTCTTGTTTTATTTACTAACCAAAAGCACAAAAATATGTCACTAACAAATTTTGTTTGTAGCTTAAGCAATCACCAGGTCAAGAGCTTCACGAAGATCCTTTGTGCCAGAGATGAGGTATTTTCTTGGGATGAGGATCACATGATTATTACAAGGAGCTTACATGAGCTAGGGTTTCATTTTGAAGCAATTTCACCAAGTGGTAGAGGCTCAAGTTATTCAAGACATTTCAAGGTCATCTGAGGACCAAAAGTCAACTGTGCAGTCAACTGAGGGCTAATAGGTGGGGAAATGAGTTGAGACACCTCAATCATGTTCAAATGGGGTCTATTTATCATTCTAAACAACCATCTTGAAGATTCAAAGGTCATGGCAAAAGTTACTAAAAATGGAAAATGACATATAATTCAAAGTTTCCAAATTTGGCAAGTTTTGGTCCACTTTGAACTTGACTTGTAAATGTCAAAGAAGTTTGCAATGGATTTTTGGTGAACATGAAAGTTGTGGATTGTTGTCTCCCCTTTCCAAAAAGTCCTAATTCATGTCCATATGATGAATGGTTAAGAAGTTATGGTCATTTGATCACAAAGTGTGCATGGAAATTCAAAATGGCATAACTTTTGATGTAATGCTTCAAATTGGTTCATTCTTTTTGCAAAGTGCTTCTCATGTTCAAGGCATCTCAAAGTAACATCATTTGGCTCAATTGTACAAAGGAATCATGGTCAAATGTTCATTATTTCACACATGTACAAAATGGAGCAAATTTTCACCATTCATTCTTGGCTTGAGATGTAAGCTAAATAATCTTCAAATCATGACCATTGGTTGCTCTTAAGTGAATTCCAATCATAACATGGAGCTTAACACATGTATTATGGGCATGTGAGCTTAATGTGCATTTTTGCAAATTGCTTCATAACTCACTAATCATGATTAGTGGATGGAAAAGATGATTAGCATTGTCATTAGCATGAAGTATAAATAGTGAAACCCTAATCATAAATGCCATAACAACCATTTCAGATCTAGAATTCAAGAGTCTCTCCAATATTGTCTCTCAATATAATTTGATTTTTCTCCACACAAGCCTCAAATATTATTACATATTCTTGATCCTCATGCTTCACTGATCAAGAATCATCCATTGTTTGCTGCAATTCATCAAGAAATCGTGCAGTTCAAGTGCTTCATCATGTGGATCGGATTTGGAAATTGAGGAGCATCCAAGAGGTTTCAGCCTTTGATTCTTGCTTAAAGCTTCAAAGGAAGTGCAGTGGAGTTGATCTCGAGCAGTAGAGCTTGAGAGATCGCGGTTTCAGAGGTCTTCATTTCCAGGTGATGCAATTTTCGATCTCTCCTTTTGCTGTTTTTTGATCATAGACTTGTAGATCGTGTTGTGTAGATCATGTACATATGCTTAGAATTGAGTTTGAGTGAGAATTGAGGATATGGTGTTGACTGGAAGTTTAGATCTAGAAAATGTTCCTCTTCGATTTGCAAAATCCAAGGAGAATTAGGAGAAATTGAGTTGATATTTGGAATCAGCATGGAAAGAGGAGTCGAATGGTGTAGGCCTTGTGAAATTCTGGAAAAGACGACGGGAGCGGAGCTCCGACGTCTGTGTTAAATGCTAGGGTTTGCTGATTGCGCGCCATGTGTGCCATTGCGTGGAAGAACGATTGGAGGAGGTTTGTCTGACTAGGCCACGCGTGTGTTTGAATGCTGACTGTGCGTGCTGAGTCAATTAATGAAACGCAGTGTTTCATTCATTTAAACGGGGACCGTTGATCATAACGCACGCCATATCAGATGGTTGTTCACTTTGTAAAATTCATAAAAAATGCAAAAATTGTCCAAATGAGTCCTAATTTTTTTTCATAGTTTTGTATTGGTGTCTACTTTTTTATGGTTCTAAATTCATGAATTGTTGATGTCTGGATTTTTAGATGCGAATTTTTGAATTGATGTTGTACCAAATTGACCTAGTGCATTCAATGTATTGTGAAATCCTCATTTTTGAGCCATTCGATCCACTCTTTTGCATACATGACATTCATACATGACATGAATTATTGGTCACTGGTTTGGATTTTTTCTCACATGTTATCATCATTTTTGACACATAGAGAAAAGTGTGACAATTTGTGTCACATTTTTGACATTGAATTGGTGCATTTTTGTTCACATAGCATTTGCATCATTCTGGACTTGATTTTTTGCATGTTGAACATTTATGGCATGAGAAACTTATACAGAAAATCTCAAAGTCATTGCATGCATTTCTGATTTGGTATGAATTTTCTAAGTTGGAAGCTCATTTTGTGCATATTTTTGAGGCTTTTTGAAGCATTTGAATGATATTTGGAGTATGGTGGATCTTTGGCCATGGTGATTGGTGTTTAGGGGTTCATATGGTTCTGTTTGGGGCTTGTGATTTGATTCATCTCATGCAATTTGTTGTTTATGCTTTGTTGTGTTGATTGGATGTACATAAGCTAACTTTGTTGTTTTGTTTCAGGATTGGATACTTAGCATTGGTAATTGGGTTTGTTCTCACTTTGTGAGATGCAAATACATTGAGTACTGACCTATTGTTTTTTTGTAGGGTTTTAATCGATGTGGTGAGCTCATGAGCTCATTTGAGTGCAAGGGCACTTATGCACTGAATTGTGTAACTGTTGGAGGGTTTCACTGCTTGTTTTCTGGTTTTATGACTGAAGTACTGACTGTTTAGTCTTTGTACAGGTACCTTAGTTGCTTGCTTGCTTTAGCTCTTGCTTAAGCTTTGGATTATGGTTGACACACCACTCAGGTAGTTAGCTTCTTACTTCATGTAGTCTGAAGTCCTGTCACCTTTTTGGCAGGCATTTTGCTGGCAAGTCCACCTTCAGAGGCTCTGTTTGTGTTTGTCTAAAATTATGCTCAAAGACCTCCAAGAAGAGGCATGTGTTATTTGATAAGACCTCCAAGAGAAGAGGCAATTGACGGATAAAAGGGATTAGTAGCCAATCCCCCGTTATTCAGTGTGTCGTTCTTTATGCTCGCACTACGTGCTGATGCTTCTGAACATGTGCCCCAGATCTTTGTCCAGAGTCTGTCAAGTGGAAAAGGATCCCACTTTTTGGATCTCCACACTTTCTTTGTCATGAGCTCACCCTGCCCAGGGTTAATAGCATGAGGTCTCATCCTCATTACGGATTTGATCAACTTCACCCTAACGTTCAATGTTAGTGGTTAAGAGCTACAGATTACCCTTTACAGTTTGGCTTGTTTCTCGAGGTTGACATGACCCCTCTTGACTAAAGCCCACCCATTGTTTGAGCCTCTTGTATGGATATAGTGTGTGATGTTTGTTTACTTGTGAGTTAAGTTCTTGTTAGAGACCTCAATTTAGGGATGTTGATTGCATGACAACTATTAGGCTCGAGTCTAAATCTCCCTATTAGTTTGTTGTTTCCCGGGTCTCTGGTTAGGAGAGTGTTTTACCCCATGGAACTTTTGATGTGTGTGCTCTGGAACTAGGAGTTTCCATTTGAGCTTAATTGGAGGATCATTACCATGTTCATCCAAGTGGAAGATACAAGATACATGGAGGATCTCTTATGAGACTTGTTTGATTGCTTATACTTTGTGCTTGCTTATTCCAAAGGATGGGAGCTACTTGGATCATCAATATGATCTCAAGAGAGGAACTCCTAGTGTGGTTTCATTTCTTATCCCTCATATTTTTGTTTTCCTTAGGACTTAGCCCTTCTTCTTCATCTCTCCACTCTAACCCAAGCGAAAACCCTTTTTGTGCAAACATTTAACCTTTGTTTTCAACATTAGAAACCTAAGCCTTATGCTTTTGATTTTCAAACTTTCTTTTCATAACATTCATTTTGAATTGAATCTTTAAGTCAACTTTGACCATTTTGTATATACTTTAATTGATCAATATAACCCATTCAAATGTCTTTTTGTGGTTTCAGTGGCCACTTCTTAATCAAATCTTTTCATAACCTTTAGTTATTAGGTTTGCGTTATCTTTATGTTAGATGTAATACTCACATATATCCTTAGTGATGGACAATGAGTCTTCCATGCTTATTATAGGGTTAACCCCTCACTAGCATGTTGAAGATATCCTCACATGGTGGATTTGTGGTTTGGTTGAGTTTTCTCCCTTTGATAACAAAAGACCTTAAGGCTTTTGGACCAATCAATTCACCAATTTGTTTTGAGATTTTTACCCCAAACTACGAGGTTTTGATCCTAATCTTTTTATAAGATGGTACGTAGGCAATGAGTTTATCCATCCAAACACAAAATGTAAATAACTTGTACATTCTCTTCTCATCTCTTCAATCATGTTTGCACAAATAAAATTTTCACAAGACAAACTACCTTACAACAAGTATGGAAAGGGCTCCCTAGGAGTACCTAGGATGTTTTGGGTGCCTAACACCTTCCCATTGCATAACCAACCCCCTTGCCCAGATCTCTGTTTCTTTTATTAGTTTTTCTTGAAACTATTAGGTTTTTGTTCGCTTTCTAACCATTCCTTTGGATAAATAGAAGTGCGGTGGCGACTCGACTTGTATGATTTACCTTGGATTTAGTCAATATCTCCAATGGTAACGAATACCCCGCTACAGAAAAGTGGCGACTCTGCTGGGGATTTGCCTAGTGGGTTTTGCCAACTTTTCATGCTTGTTGTATTGTATTATTTTGTGACATATTTTTATGCAATTTGGGATTACTGTATTGTATGTAATGATTGATTTGCTTGATATTAATTCCTTGTATGCTTGGTGATCTTTGTGAGATGAGTTCTATACCCGGACTCGAGTGCACTTAGGATAGGAGAATGACGTAGTCTTGTTGACTTGTGTGGAGTTATTCCTTAGCAAGTTGACTTGCAAGTCCATTCACTTGGTCGAGGTCATGTTGGGATCAATAATGTCACACAAGTAAGTTGTGGTTAGACATTACTCTTTCCAATATAGACCTTCGAAGCCAAGGAACTTAGTTTACCAAGCCCATCTTGACCTATGCTTAGGATGTAGTGCGAAAGTCGTTCAAGTGTAAGATTTGATACGATTGTTACGCGATACTACACTCATAAGAGTCTCTCTTGAGAATATTTTTGGAATACGAGTAGTCGTTTCTCCGATAATATCCGAAAGATGGGATGATGAATATGGGAACCTCTTGTAGAACATGTTTGGCAGGTTTAAACCCTAGTACATTCCCTTTGGGTGGTTCTTAACCGAGACTCCATGCTCGTGATTTGCAACTAACCCTTGATTCATGGTTGATCCGTTGATAAGGTGTAAACCATAATCCACCAAAATGGATGATTGATATTAAGGATAATATGATCCATCCCATGACCTTTGTTTGGTGTGCTTTGCTTGATCCTTGAGTGTGATTGTTGCATTCATGCATTCATGCACTCATTTGCATCCATATTATCAATAATAAAAAAAAATTCAAGGAACTTAAGGGGTTTATTTGCAAAATTTTCAGACATGGAAAGACAAAGAAGGAATACAAAGAAGTATAGCTTCAAACAACCAGATTTGAAAGAGTTAAGGAATCTGACATCCTATGTATTAGATCCCTTGGGTTTCAAGGCTCGCTTTGGGAAGCTTCTTCCACTTCTGACTACTCAGGTGGATGGAGGAATGATGAGTGTATTGGTGCAGTTTTATGATCCCTTGTACCGTTGCTTCACGTTTCCGGACTTCCAGCTTTTGCCTACCCTTGAGGAGTATGCTTATCTCGTGGGTATACCTATTCTAGACCAGTTTCCGTTCAGTGGCTTGGAGAGTATTCCTACTTCTCGAGAGATAGCTGACATGTTGCACATAGATGAATCTCTGATTGGTGCTCATATGACTACCAAAGGTGGAATTCAAGGTCTCCCTTCTCAGTTCCTCATTGCTCAAGCTACTGTTTATGGGAAGGCCATGAGTGAGGATGCCTTTGAAGCCATATTTTTACTTCTCATCTATGGGTTGGTATTGTTCCCCAACATCGACAAGTTTGTGGATGTGAACGCTATTAGGATCTTCTCCGCTCTTAATCCCGTTCCGACTCTGTTGGGTGATACCTATTTCTCTTTGCATATGAGGAATGCAAAGGGTGGTGGTGCCATTGTGTGTTGTTTACCTTAGACGGTCACCTTCAAGGAGAACAAGAGATGTCTACGGTGGTCCACGAGACTTATGTCTCTCACTAATGATGATATCTCTTGGTATAACCATGTGTATGATAGTGTGCAGATTATTGACTCTTGTGGTGAATTCTCCAATGTACCTCTTCTTGGTACATGTGGTGGGATTAACTACAACCCTATTTTAGCACGTCGTCAGCTTGGGTTCCCCCTAAAGGATAAACCTAATAACATTTTGTTAGAGGGTGTGTTCTTTCAGGAGGGTAAAGATCCCCAAGGCTTGGAGGGCAGAATGGTTCGCGCTTGGCACAAGGTTCATAAGAAAGGAAGGAAGGAGTTGGGTCCTAAAAATTGTGTTGCTATGGAGCCTTACACTGCTTGGGTAAGGAAGAGAGCATCTGAGTACCGCATGCCTTACGAATATCCGAGACCTACACCTTTGGTTATGGATGGACCTTCAACCCTCCCTAACCAAGGAGTAGAGGAGTTGAGAGACGAAGACCTATCACGTGCCTGGATCCGTGAAAGGGAAGAGTTGCTACAGCAGATTAAGGAGAAAGATGCTTTGATAGAGTTCCTCGAGCATCAGGTTATTGATGATCCTGATGATGCATGGACTTCTCTACTTCCCCAGTCTTCCAAGTTTTGGAAGAGGAAGTATGACCAACTCGCCAAGGAAAAGGCAAATATGGAGGCAGCTTACGAGAAGGAGGTGAAGAGACTTCGCGCATCCTATCTTCCTGTGTCCCGAGCTTTAGATGATTGTTCATAGGGATCCATAGGATGATTATTTTCCTTTTCTCTTGTATATGATTGATAAATGTTGTATTTCTTTTCCCTGATATTATTTGATGAGATATTTCCATATGTGATAAACAGTTAATATTTCCAAAATTTGCAAATAAACCTTAGAGTTCCTTTGAAATAAAAACAAATCATATGCACAAGCATTGCATGCATCATATGCATAAGCAGGTTTTGTTCCCGGCTTCTGGTCTTGTGGTCTAACTCTATGCTCTTCATTTATTTTGAAGACAAGCTGACTCACCGGTACTACACTAGAACCAACTCTTCAAGACTGATGGATCATCTAGAGCAAGAGAACCGTGAACTCAAAGAAGAAGTCGCCAGACTGAGTGCTTTGATGGAATCATTCCTGGCTGCCCAGAGCCAATCTTCTCCGACGCCTTCAACTCCTCCTCAGAGGACAGTCATCTCTGAGTCTGTTTCCTCAACTGTGCCTATAGCCAGTGCACGTTTTGCTCCAGCCTCTATGCCAACCGGATTCCCGTGGGGGATGCCTCCCAATTTCATGCCTGAGGGCCCTGCTCCAACTTTTGCTTCTATGTCGGCATCTAGCCCGGTCCTTGCTGTTCCTCCGCCTGTCGTGCATACCATTCCTAGGGTAGACGACACCATCTATCATTCTGAGCCATCTGAGGGCCCAGATGTCCATGAGAAGATGGACGCTATAAACGACCAATTTCTTGAGCTTCGCAAGGAATTGAAGACTCTTAGAGGAAAGGATCTCTTCTGCAAGTCTGCTGCCGAACTGTGTTTGGTTCCCAATGTGAAAATCCCTGTGAAATTCAAGGTCCCTGACTTTGAAAAATACAAGGGGAACAGCTGTCCTCTCAGCCACCTGGTCATGTATGCCAGGAAGATGTCAACTCAGACTGATAATGACCAATTGCTCATCCACTACTTTCAGGACAGTCTGTCCGGTGCCGCTCTGTGCTGGTATATGGGGCTGGATAGTGTGAACATCCGATCCTTCAACGACCTTGGCGAGGCCTTCGTCAAGCAGTACAAGTATAATGTGGATATGGCCCCCGATAGGGATCAGCTAAGGGCCATGTCCCAGAAGGACAAAGAAACATTCAAAGAGTACGCCCAGAGGTAGCGAGAGTTGGCAGCACAGATCGTGCCTCCGCTAGAAGAGAAGGAAATTACCAAGTTATTTATGAAGACCTTGAGTTCATTCTATTATGAGCGGATGGTTGCTAGCGCTCCTTCTGACTTCACCGAGATGGTGAATATGGGGATGCGTTTAAAAGAAGGGGTTAGAGAAGGGCGTCTAACCAAGGAAGAAGGCTCTTCTGCCAAACGTTATGGGGCGTTTGCAAAGAAGAAAGATGGAGAGGCACATGCTATGACCTCCCATGTGAAACCTAGAAGACCCTCTGTGAGGAGGAAGACTGTGCGTCCCGCCGGTAACCAGCACCAGGTGGCTCACATTGCACCTGTTTTCTGAGACAATCAACAGTATCAGCAATATAGCAACAATCAACAATCACCTCAGCAATATCAACAACAGCACCGTCTACAACAGCAGGCCTATCAACCTCGAAACAGTAATCAAACCAGCACGAGTTACGAGAGGAAAAAGGTCACTTTTGATCCGATTCCAATGACATACGCATAACTATATCCCTCTTTGATAGAGAGGAAGTTGATTACTCCGAAAGACCCACCAGTTATACCTGCTAACCCTCAGTGGTGGTATAAGCCTGAATTACATTGTGTATACCACTCTGGTGCTCCCGGCCACGACGTGGAGAATTGCTATCCTTTGAAGACCAAGGTTCAAGACCTTGTCTGGTGTGGTATCCTGTGTTTTCAGGACGTAGGTCCTAATGTGAAGAAGAACCCATTGCCCGAGCATGGGAAATCTGTCAACATGGTCCAGGGCTGCTCTGGCAAGTACAAAGTCAAATATGTCAGTCATATCCGACAGTCTCTGGTCGAGTTGCATCGTTTGCTATGCGAGTATAGTCACTATGAACACGATCATGATAGATGCCGAGTCTGCTCTATTAACCGATTGGGTTGTCGCCAGGTGCGCAAAGATCTTCAGGAAATGCTGGATGAAGGAGTCATTGAGATTCCTCAGAATAGGAATGTTGATGAGGATGAACCTGAGGTCAACGTGATTTCCCCAGTATTCCGGATGCCCGAACCTGTTATCACCAAATACGATAGTAGCAAGCAGAAGGTTTCTCCTTCCTTGAGCATTAAGCCTGCTGGTCCTGTGCCTTACTCGTCCGAAAAGGCAATTCCCTTTCGTTACAACGTTGTTGCTGTAGAAGATGGGAAAGAAATGCCTTTGCCTTCCTCCTTTGTTGTGAGTATTGCTGACGTAAGTGGTTTGACCCGCAGCGGTCGTGTGTTTTCAGCACCACTGAAGCCCCAGGCTAAGGCTGATTTTGTTGAACGCCCGATTGGGAATGCTGTAAGCACCCCGAATCCGGCACCTGTTGTTAAGCCCTCCTCTGTACTAAAAGCTCCTACTTCTGTTGGCCCTAGCGGCAATGTGAAAGAAGACTGCGATGAGATGCTAAGGGTCATCAAGAAGAGTGAGTACAATGTTGTAGACCAGCTTCTACAAACGCCATCCAAGATATTCGTGTTATCATTACTCCTGAATTCAGAACCACATAGAGAGGCTCTGCAGAAAGTTTTAGATGTGGCATATGTAGATCATGATGTCACAATAGAACAGTTCGATAGCATTGTTGCAAACATTACTGCTTGTAACAATTTGAGTTCTTGTGACTCTGATCTCCCTGAGGAGGGAAGAGACCACAACTTGGCTTTACACATATCCATGAATTGTAGAGACGATGCCATGTCCAATGTGCTGGTGGACACTGGGTCATCCCTGAATGTATTGCCAAAAACCACACTCTCAAAACTGTCTTATCAAGGGCCTCCCATGAGGCAGAGTGGGGTAGTTGTGAAAGCTTTTGATGGGTCTCGAAAGACTGTGATTGGGGAAGTTGATCTCCCTATCAAGATTGGACCAAGTGATTTCCAAATTACCTTCCAGGTTATGGACATTCACCCATCGTACAATTGTCTCTTAGGCAGACCATGGATTCACGAGGCGGGCGTCGTGACATCCACCCTACACCAGAAGCTGAAATTTATGAAGAATAAGAAACTGGTAGTGGTAGGGGGAGAAAGGGCTCTTCTGGTTAGCCACATTTCTTCCTTCTCGTATATAGATGCTGAGGATGAAGTTGGAACTCCTTTCCAAGATTTATCTATAGTTGAGCCTATTGAGAAGAGAACTCCTTCATTTACTTCCTATAGAGATGAAAAATGGGCCATTGAGTGTGGTGCAATTGCTGGTCTAGGAAAAATGATTGAGTTGGAAGACAATAAGTCTCGGGCTGGCATAGGCTTTTCTTCTGGGGTTTTCAATGAGAAAGGGTTGTTCAAGAGTGGAGGTTTTATCCACACTGGTTAGGAGGAAGAAGTTGCTGCTGTTTTGGAATAAGATATAGAGGATTCTGACAATTTCATCATCCCCGGAGGGGTCTGCAACAATTGGGTCACTGTGGATATTCCTACAGTTATCCACAAGTCAACGTAATGATCACTTTGTTTAAAAAACCCTTCTCCTATGCCAAAAGGAGAAGTGATGACATTGTTGGCAACATAAATACAATGATATTTTCATTCAATAAATTCATGTTAAATGTTTGTTTTTCCAATTATTTTCCCTTTTCGTTTTTGCATGAAATTGGTGATCACATAAAACTCTAAAAATAGAACAAAATCAATCTTTTCATCTGCATAATGATTTGCCTTGTTTGATTTCTAAAAGCTTTTCATATCCAAAATCATTATGCAGGTTGATCAAACCCATTGAACATAATGATCCGACGCCAACTCCCAATTTTGAGTTCCCTGTATTTGAGGCAGAGAAAGATGATGTTGAAGAGATTCCTGACGAGATTACCCGTCTACTTGAGCATGAAGAGAAAATCATTCGGCCGCACCTTGAGAATCTGGAAACAGTCAACTTGGGGTCTGAAGATTGTGTGCGAGAGGTCAAGATTGGGGCACTCCTGGAAGAATCTGTTAAAAAGGGGTTGATTGAATTGCTACGAGAATATGTTGATGTCTTCGCCTGGTCATATGATGACATGCCTGGTCTGGATACAAATATCGTGCAACATTTCCTACCCATGAAGCCTGAGTGCGTGCCTGTGAAGCAGAAGCTCAGAAGAACTCATCCTGATATGGCAGTAAAGATCAAGGAAGAAGTTCAGAAGCAAATTGATACGGGGTTTCTGGTGACTTCTACATATCCTCAATGGGTGGCAATATTGTGCCCGTGCCTAAGAAAGATGGAAAAGTCTGAATGTGTGTGGACTATAGAGACTTGAATAAAGCTAGTCCGAAAGATGGTTTCCCTCTACCACATATTGACATGTTGGTAGATAATACAGCTAAATTCAATGTCTTCTCATTTATGGACGGATTTTCCGGATATAATCAGATTAAGATGGCACCCGAGGATATGGAGAAGACAACATTCATCACACCTTGGGGAACATTCTGTTATCGAGTGATGCCCTTCGGTTTGAAGAACGCCGGAGCCACGTATCAACGAGCTATGACCACCTTGTTCCATGATATGATGCACAAGGAGATTGAGGTATATGTTGATGATATGATTGCTAAGTCAAGAACGGAAGTTGAACATGTAGAGCACCTGTTAAAGCTTTTTCAGCATTTGAGGAAGTACAAGCTTCATCTGAATCCCAACAAGTGTACTTTTGGAGTCCGTTCTGGAAAGTTATTGGGCTTTATTGTCAGCGAAAGAGGTATTGAGGTTGATCCTGCAAAGGTCAAAGCAATACAAGAGATGCCTGCGCCAAAAACTGAGAAGCAAGTCCGAGGTTTTCTTGGCCGCTTGAATTATATTTCCAGATTCATATCCCACATGACTGCCACATGTGCTCCGATATTCAAGCTCCTCCAGAAAGATCAGTCCCATGATTGGACCGAGGATTGCCAGAAAGCTTTCGATAGTATCAAAGAGTATCTGTCTGAACCTCCAATCCTGTCTCCGCCTGTAGAAGGAAGAACTTTGATCATGTATTTGACAGTTCTTGAAGACTCGATGGATTGTGTACTTGGTCAGCAAGACGGATCAGGGAAGAAAGAGTCTGCTATTTACTACCTAAGTAAGAAGTTCACTGATTGTGAGTCTCGGTACACAATGCTTGAGAAGACATGTTGTGCTTTCGCTTGGGCCGCTAAGCGTTTACGCCAGTATTTGATAAATCATACAACTTGGTTGATATCCAGAATGGATCCAATCAAGTATATATTTGAGAAGCCTGCTTTAACTGGGAGGATTGCCCATTGGCAGATGTTGTTATCTCAGTATGATATTGAGTAACGAGCTCAGAAGGCTATTAAAGGTAGTATCTTGGCTGACCACTTGGCACATCAGCCGATTGAGGATTATCAGTCAGTTCAGTATGATTTCCCACATGAGGAGATTCTGTATTTGAAGATGAAAGATTGTGATGAGCCTACACTCGACGAAGGGCCAGAGCCTGGTTCCAGATGGAGTATGGTATTTGATGGCGCCGTAAATTAGTACGGAAATGGTATTGGGGCAGTAATTATTACTCCTCAGGGCACACATATTCCTTTTACAACAAGGCTAACTTTCAAATGCATGAATAATATGGCTGAGTATGAGGCCTATATTATGGGATTGGAAGAATGCATTGATCTAAGGATCAAGCATCTTGATGTTTATGGTGATTCGGCCCTCGTTGTCAATCAGATCAAGGGTGAATGGGAGACGAATCAGCCTGGTCTTATTCCATATAGAGATTGCACGAGGAGGATTTCAACGTTCTTTACTGAGGTTAACTTCCATCATATTCCTCGAGATGAGAATCGGATGGCAGACGCTCTTGCTACGCTTGCTTCGATGATTGTGGTTAAACTGTGGAATGAAGTTCCCAATATCACCGTGATGCGCTTGGATAGACCAGCTCATGTATTTGCAGTTGAAGAAGTGAAGGATGATAAACCATGGTATTATGACATCAAGTGCTTCCTCCAGAACCAGGTTTATCCTCCTGGGGCATCTGTGAAAGATAGGAAGACTTTGAGAAGATTGTCAGGCAGTTTCTACCTCAATGGCGAAGTGCTTTATAAGAGAAATTTTGACATGGTTCTGCTCAGATGCGTGGATAGACACGAAGCAGACCTGTTGATGACTGAGGTCCAGGAAGGTTCATTTGGTACCCATTCCAATGGACATGCCATGGCTAGAAAGATGTTGAGAGCAGGCTACTTTTGGCTGACAATGGAGTCTGACTGCTGCAAGTACGTGAAGAAATGCCATAAATGTCAGATTTATGCGGATAAGATTCATATTCCCCCGACACTTCTGAATGTAATTTCATCACCATGACCTTTCTCTATGTGGGGAATTGACATGATTGGCATGATTGAGCTGATAGCATCCAATGGACACAGGGTTATTCTCGTAGCAATTGATTACTTCACTAAGTGGGTTGAAGCGGCATCATATGCAAATGTGACCAGGCAGGTGGTCGTGAAGTTTATCAAGAATCAACTCATATGCCGTTATGGTGTGCCAGATAAGATCATTACTGATAATGGATCTAACTTGAACAACAAGATGATGAAAGAACTGTGTAACGAGTTCAAGATTGCGTACCATAATTCTTCTCCTTATAGACCCAAGATGAATGGGGTTGTTGAAGTTGCTAATAAGAATATCAAGAAGATTATCCAGAAGATGGTTGTCACGTACAAAGATTGGCATGAGATGCTGCCATTTGCTTTACATGGATATCGTACATCTGTCCACACTTCAACAGGGGCAACCCCTTTCTCTCTTGTTTATGGCATGGAGGCTGGACTCCCAGTAGAGGTGGAGATCCCATAAATGAGAGTCTTGATGAAGGCCAAGTTGACTGATGCTGAATGGGTTCAGAGTCGTTATGACCAGCTGAATTTGATAGAAGAGAAGAGATTGACTGCCATGTGTCATGGTCAGCAGAGAATGAAGAAGGCTTTTGATAAGAAGGTCAAGCCTCGTGTGTTCCGAGAGGGTGACCTCATGCTCAAGAAGGTCTTGTCTTTCGCGCCCGATTCCAGGGGCAAGTGGACTCCAAACTATGAAGGTCCATATGTTGTTAAGAGAGCCTTTCCAAGCGGTGCTTTGATACTTAAAACTATGGATGGGGAGGATGTCACTCGTCCTGTGAATTCAGATGCAGTCAAGAAATACTTCGCCTAAAAATAAAAACAGAATAGCTCACTAAGTTGAAAACCCGAAAGGGCGGCTTAGGCAAAAATGAGCGTCTCGGTGGATTGAAAACCCAAAAGGGCGATCCAGGCAAAAGTTAGAGACATAAAAAATGAATATATGCATCCCGCTAGATTGAGTACCTCATCCTAGGGCAATCTAGGCAAAAATTAGGGATTTGGCAAGTAACTGCATCCTGACAAGACTGTGTTCTACAACTGTCATCCATCAGAGATTCTTGTTCATTCGTCGTCAACCAAAGCTTCGAATACATTGAATTCAGAATTGGTGGAGAAATGGTCATTATGTTCAATGTAGCCCTTTTCCAATATATATCACCAATTTCAAACTTGTAAAAAAATCTATGGGGTCTTGCCATTTGCAGGCTACCATTCCATCAAACGAATTTGAGCCTTTTATCCAATTATTTGCACTCTTATTTGCTTTTATTTCAACAAATGTTTTGCATTTTTTAATTGAGAAAATATCACCGTTTTAAATAAATGAATTTTTCATAACTTGTTTTTTAAACAAAGTGAACATTCACAATGACAAAAGGATACTTAGGAGATCCTCAGTGCTCTCCCAAGGGTGGTATGATCCCCAACAGGGTAAGACATTTGTTCATATCCCTGGCATGACTGTATCTTCTTCCTTCGGAGCCCCTTTTATGGTTCATCCCCGAGTGGTATGCTTGTTGAGATGTTCACCACTCTCCCCTTCAGCGGAAGAGCGATCTTTTCTCCTCAGCAAGTGTGATCTCCTTGGTGAGTTTGGTAGTTGGTATCGGATCGCCAGATTCCTCGTATATCCCTTAGATGGATTCCCCAGTAGAGTTGTTTTTGTGGAAGTTTCTGCCTGTGCAATGAACTTTTCTCCCCAGCCGGATTGACTGATGATTCATCCCCCAGAGATTTTTTGATTTCCTGGTATCTCTGATTCCCCGGCAGATTGGATACTCTCCATTGGAATTTTGGGCTTCCTCCCTTGAGATGTAGTACCGGACGGTTGTGTACCTTTTCCTTTGGAGCTGTTTGTGTTAGAATGTTTGTTTGTCAGCATTCATCATACATAAATCACGCATATGTGCATATAACCTTCAAACATTTGGATATTCATATTGCATTTTTTGCCATATATCTATTGTTTGTTATCCTCTGCTAGTTAGTAATACATTTCCCAAGAAGATGTCGGTGTCTGATCCCTCAATATAGAGTCATCCCCTTTAAGCAGAAAGTGTTTATCTTTCCTGCCATATTCCCCACTGAGTTATATCCTCGTGGAAGACGGTTGTTTATGCTTCCTCCCAACACATATATTGGGATGGGTTCCCCTATTGAGTTATATCCTCATTAGGATGAGTCTCGATTCAGTTTGCCTTTTTGGTTTGATCCTAAATTGGTATCTTGTGACTGTCTCTGGTGTTTCCCTGTGGTAATTGAATAATTGCTCAGTAATCAATAATTATTCACCTTATCCTCAGCGGAGTTTTTGGTTTTATACCCATATACCGGTAGTTGTAAACCCTATTTTCCCCCTTTTTGCAGAGTTAACCATTGTTGTTCATCCTAGTTGATGACGATTACTCTTCTGTGGTTTTCTACCCAGTATCCGGTAGATGTAATCCCCTCTTTGACGGTTATCATTATCCAATATTCGGTATTGATATTCCCTCCTTCTTTTGGATAATTGCTCTGATTAAGCAATTTTATCCCCAGCGGGTCCTCTTTCATTTACCGTTTACCGATGATGTTTGTTGCTCCCCTTGTTTGGTCATCATTATATACCTAGTTTTGGTATCCCGATGCCTTTCTCTGTCGGTCGATTTATCCTTTATTAACCCAGTAATCGGTTGTTGATAATCTTCCATGCGAGTATATTATCTATGTTCCGACGGTAATAGATAATATACCTCACACACTCTTTGGTCGAAGCCTTTTGTTCTTCCCTAGTCGAGTAAGATTCGTATCCCTGTTTTGGAATCGAAGGTCCATCCCATAATCGAGTTTGCGTTCTGCCCTCTTTTTGGATGATGAGTGTTTTGGGAATATTCCCCAATTCATGCTTTGGTTGGTCACCTATTATATGCCCAGTAATCGGTATCCCTGGTGTTCCTTCCTTCTGCTCCCTATTATAACTTTGGTCCCCTGTGGAGTCAATTTTCCTGAGTTGAGATATACCTTTTAGGTCTTCCTCAGATGATTTGGTTGATTGATATCTCTCACCCTTATACCGGTCTTAGATATTCATTCTTCCCGAGCTTGTTGTTCTCTCACCCTTATACCGGTGATCAGATCACATGTCTCATTGAGCTTGTTACCCAGTATTCGGTAACACCTCATCCCGCTACTTCCCCAGGAGAGTCTTTTTAAGACATCCCCGGCGAGGTATCTATTGTGGATCGCCTTTTTCTGTGTTGGCATATTCCCCAACACATGCACCTTCGAGTCAGCTCGATGTCCTTCCATTGGGTTTACTCCCTTTGGGATTCTGTTCCCCAAGTTTCAAGTCGTGACCTGCTTATGCATTTTTTTATTCTTCTTCTTATCCCTATGAGAGTCCCCAGAGTCTCTATCCCTAGTGAGTGTATTACTCCTATGGATTGTCAATTTCTCCGGATGTCTTTTCTTCTTTGTGGACACATATCCCCACAGAGTTTGTTTGTTTTGCATACATACATTTGCATTATGAGGTCTCTTAGGGACCAAAATTTGTCTCTTTGTTATTATTTAAGCCCATTCTACCTCGTCGAGACGAAGACTTTAACCTTCACTTATCCGGCTAGAATGACCTTAAATAGGGGCATCTGTAAGACACTAATTTTGTCCCTAAGATCCCTCATGGCATCATAACATTGCATTGCATAGCCTCAAAGATCATTGAGCATCTTGGCTCCCTTTCCCTTTAGGTAGGGATCTCTTGTGAGTGGTTTGAGATCACCAAGCATGCTTGAATTGTATATCATTGCTTTTTTTGTTTTATTTACTAACCAAAAGCACAAAAATATGTCACTAACATCTTTTTATTTGTAGCTTAAGCAACCACCAGGTCAAGAGCTTCAAGAAGATCCTTCGTGCAAGAGATGAGGTATTTTCTTGGGATTAGGATCACATGATTATTATAAGGAGCTTACATGAGGTAGGGTTTCATTTTGAAGCAATTTCACCAAGTGGTAGAGGCTCAAGTTAATCAAGACATTTCAAGGTCATCTGAGGACCAAAAGTCAACTGTGTAGTCAACTGAGGGCTATGACGTGGGGAAATGAGTTGAGACGCCTCAATCATGTTCAAATGGGGTCTATTCATCATTCTAAACATCCATCTTGAAGATTCAAAGGTCATGGCAAAAGTTACTAAAAATGGAAAATGACCTACAATTCAAAGTTTCCAAATTTGGCAAGTTTTGGTCCACTTTCAACTTGACTTGTCAATGTCAAAGAAGTTTCAAATTGATTTTTGGTGAACATGAAAGTTGTATATTTTTATCTCCCCTTTCCAAGAAGTCCTATTCATGTCCATATGATGAATGGTTGAGAAGTTACGGTCATTTGATCACAAAGTGTGCATGGAAATTCAAAATGGCATAACTTTTGATGTAATACTTCAAATTGGTTCATTCTTTTTACAAAGTGCTTCTCATGTTCAAGGCATCTCAAAGTAACATCATTTGGCTCAATTAGTGCAAAGGAATCATGGTCAAATGTTCATTATTTCACACATGTACAAAATGGAGCAAATTTTCACCATTCGTTCTTGGCTTGAGATGTAAGCTAAATAATCTTCAAATCATGACCATTGGTTGCTCTTGAGTGAATTCCAATCATAACATGGAGATGAACACATGTATTATGGGCATGTGAGCTTCATGTGCATTTTTGCAAATTGCTTCATAACTCACTAATCATGATTAGTGGATGGAAAAGATGATTAGCATTGTCATTAGCATGAAGTATAAATAGTGAAACCCTAATCATAAATGCCATAACAACCATTTCAGATCTAGAATTCAAGAGTCTCTCCAAAATTTTCTCTCAATCGAATTTGATTTTTCTCCACACAAGCCTCAAATATTATTACATATTCTTGATCCTCATGCTTCACTGATCAAGAATCATCCACTGTTTGGTGCAATTCATCAAGAAATCATGCAGTTCAAGTTCAAGTGCTTTCAGCCATTGATTCTTGCTTAAAGCTTCAAAGGAAGTGTAGTGGAGTTGATCTGGAGCAGTAGAGCTTGAGAGATCGCGGTTTCCGAGGTCTTCATTTCCAGGTGATGCAATTTTGGATCTCTCCTTTTGCTGTTTTTTTATCATAGACTTGTAGATCGTGTTGTGTAGATCATGTACATATGCTTAGAATTGAGTTTGAGTGAGAATTGAGGATATGGTGTTGATTGGAAGTTTAGATCTAGAAAATGTTCCTCTTCAATTTGCAAAATCCAGGGAGAATTAGGAGAAATTGAGTTGATATTTGGAATCAGCATGGAAAGAGGAGTCGAATGGTGTAGGCCTTGTGAAATTCTGGAAAAGTGTAGGGAGGCGCCACCGTGGGGCTCGCCGGAGAAGACGACCGGAGCGGAGCTCCGACGTCTGTGTTAAATGCTAGGGTTTGCTGATTGCACGCCATGTGTGCCATTGCGTGGAAGAACGATTGGAGGAGGTTTGTCTGACCAGGCTACGCGTGTGTTTGAATGCTGACTGTGCGTGATGAGTCAATTAATGAAACGCAGCGTTTCATTCATTTAAACGGGGACCGTTGATCTTAGCGCGCGCCATATCAGATGGTTGTGGTTTTTTCTGGATTTTATTCAAATATCTTCATTTCACTCCATTTTCCATGTTATTTCAATTATTTTGTTCACTTTGTAAAATTCATAAAAAATGCAAAAATTGTCCAAATGAGTCCCAATTTTTTTTCATAGTTTTGTACTGGTGTCTACTTTTTTATGGTTCTAAATTCATGTATTGTTGATGTCTGGATTTTTAGATGGGAATTTTTGAATTGATGTTGTGCCAAATTGACCTAGTGCATTCAATATATTGTGAAATCCTCATTTTTGACCCATTTGATCCACTCTTTTGCATACATGACATCCATACATGACATGAATTATTGGTAACTGGTTTGGATTTTTTCTCACATGTTATCATCATTTTTGATACATAGAGAAAAGTGTGACAATTTGTGTCACATTTTTGACATTGAATAGGTGCATTTTTGTTCACATAGCATTTGCATCATTCTGGAATTGATTTTTTGCATGTTGAACATTCATGGCATGAGAAACTTATACAAAAAATCTCAAAGTAATTGCATGCATTTCTGATTGGGTATGAATTTTCTAAGTTGGAAGCTCATTTTGTGCATATTTTTGAGGCTTTTTGAAGCATTTGAATGATATTTGGAGTATGGTGGATCTTTGGCCATGGTGATTGGAGTTTAGGGGTTCATATGGTTCTGTTTGGGGCTTGTGATTTGATTCATCTCATGCCATTGGTTGTTTATGCGTTGTTGTGTTGATTGGATGTACATAAGCTAACTTTGTTGTTTTGTTTCAGGATTGGATACTTAGCATTGGTAATTGGGTTTGTTCTCACTTTGTGAGATGCAAATACATTGAGTACTGACCTATTGTTGTTTTGCAGGGTTTTAATCAATGTGGTGAGCTCATGAGCTCATTTGAGTGCAAGGGCACTTATGCACTGAATTGTGTAACTGTTAGAGGGTTTCGCTGCTTGTTTTCTGGTTTTTTGACTGAAGTACTGACTGTTTAGTCTTTGTACAGGTACCTTAGTTGCTTGCTTGCTTTAGCTCTTGCTTAAGCTTTGGATTGTGGTTGACACACCACTCAGGTAGTTAGCTTCTTACTTCATGTAGTCTGAAGTTCTGTCACCTTTTTGGCAGGCATTTTGCTGGCAAGTCCTCCTTCAGAGGCTCTGTTTGTATTTGTTTAAAATTGTGCTCAAAGACCTCTAAGAAGAGGCATGTGTTATTTGATAAGACCTCCAAGAGAAGAGGCAATTGACGAATAAAAGGGATTAGTAGCCAATCCCCCGCTATTCAGGGTGTCGTTCTTTATGCTCGCACTACGTGCTGATGCTTCTGAACATGTGCCCCAGATCTTTGTCCAGAGTCTGTCAAGTGGAAAAGGATCCCACTTTCTGGATCCCCACGCTTTCTTTATCATGAGCTTATCCTGGCGAGGGTTAAGAGCATGAGGTCTCATCCTCATTACCGATTTGATCAGCTTCACCCTAATGTTAAATTTAATGGTTAAGAGCTACAGATTACCCTTTACAGTTTGGCTTGTTTGTCGAGGTTGACATGACCCCTCTTGGCTAAAGCCCACCCATTGTTTCAGCCTCTTGTATGGATATAGTGTGTGATGTTTGTTTACTTGTGAGTTAAGTTCTTGTTAGAGACCTCAATTTAGGGATGTTGATTGCATGACAACTATTAGGCTCGAGTCTTAATCTCCCTATTAGTTTCTTGTTTCCCGGGTCTCGGGTTAGGAGAGTGTTTTACCCCATGGAACTTTTGATGTGTGTGCTCTTGAACTAGGAGTTTCCATTTAAGCTTAATTGGAGGATCATTACCATGTTCATCCAAGTGTAAGATACAAGATACATGGAGGATCTCTTATGAGACTTGTTTGATTGCTTATACTTTGTGCTTGCTTATTCCAAAGGATGGGAGCTACTTGGATCATCAATATGATCTCAAGAGAGGAACTCCTAGTGTGGTTTCATTTCTTATCCCTCATCTTTTTGTTTTCCTTAGGACTTAGCCCTTCTTCTTCATCTCTCCACTCTAACCCAAGCCAAAACCCTTTTTGTGCAAACATTTAACCTTTGTTTTCAACATTAGAAACCTAAGCCTTATGCTTTTGATTTTCAAACTTTCTTTTCATAACACTCATTTTGAATTGAATCTCTAAGTCAACTTTGACTACTTTTGTATATACTTCTAATTGGTAAATATAACCCATTCAAATTTCCCTTTTGTGGTTCCAATGGCCACTTTCTTAATCAAAATTTTCCATAACCTTTAGCTATTAGGTTTGAGTTATCCTTGTGGTAGATGTAATACTCACCTATATCCTTAGTGATGGACAATGAGTCTTCCATGCTTATTATAGGGTTAACCCCTCACTAGCATATTGAAGCTATCCTCACATGGTGGATTTGTGGTTTGGTTGAGTTTTCTCCCTTTGATAACAAAAGACCTTAAGGCTTTTGGACCAATCAATTCACCAATTTGTTTTGAGATTTTTACCCCGAACTACGAGGTTTTGATCCTAATCTTTTTATATGATGGTACGTAGGTAATGAGTTTATCCATCCAAACACAAAATGTAAATAACTTGTACATTCTCTTCTCATCTCTTCAATCATGTTTGCACAAATAAAATTTTCACAAGACAAACTACCTTACAACAAGTATGAAAAGGGCTCCCTAGGAGTACCTAGGATGTTTAGGGTGCCTAACACCTTCCCATTGCATAACCAACCCCCTTACCCAAATCTCTGTTTCTTTTATTAGTTTTTGTTGAAACTATTAGGTTTTTGTTCGCTTTCTAACCATTCCTTTGGATAAATAGAAGTGCGGTGGCGACTCGACTTGTATGGTTTACCTTGGATTTAGTCAATATCTCCAATGGTAACGAATACCCCGCTACACCACTGTCTTCCTCTTTCTCTTCAGTGTTTGTCATGAAGGCTATGCTTTTGGCTTTCTTTTCAGATTCATCACTCATCCCCAACTCGAATGTTTGGACGGATCCAATTAGCTCATCCACTCTCATATTGCAGATGTCTTGAGATTCTTCTATGGTTGTCACTTTCATGGCAAATCTCTTGGGAAGTGACCTGAGAATTTTCCTCACAAGCTTTACATCTGACATCTTCTTACCCAGGGCTCCTGAGGCATTAGAAATTTCAAGGATATTCATATGGAAGTCATGAATACTTTCATCTTCTTTCATCCTTAAATTCTCAAACTTGGTAGTAAGCAGCTGCAATCTAGATATCTTCACTCTAGAGGTACCTTCATGAGTGGACTTGAGAATATTCCAAGCATCTTTAGCCACCTCACATTTGTTCACTAGTCTGAAGATGTTCTTATCAACCCCATTGAATATAGCATTCAATGCTTTAGGGTTTCCAAGAGCTAGTTCATCCTCCTCCTTGGTCCATTCTTCCTCAGCCTTCTTATCAATTGTAACTTCTCCTTCCTTAATAATGACGGAATGTCCCCAGCCTGTTAGAATAGCCTTCCAAGCCTTATTATCCAAATATTTCAAGAAGGCTACCATTCGAGGTTCCCAATAATCATAGTTAGATCCATCCAGAATTGGTGGTCTGTGAACAGATCCTCCGTCTCTATCCATAGTACTAGAAAGTAACATCCCAAGATCTCACCCAGAACCAGAGCAAGATGCCTGCTCTAATACCAATTGAAATTCTGGTATCAGATATGAGATGTCGAAGGTAATGTCACGACACTAATATCTGAACAACTACTAAAATATAAACAGGATAAAAGACAAAGAAACAATAGACCAAGTGACACAAGCAATGATTAACCCAGTTCGGTGCAAACTCACCTACGTCTAGCGGCTACTAAGCCAGGAAGGAAATCCACAAAACAAAATTAGTTCAAAGACTCTCAATAAACAACTTCAAGTTACAGTCTTTTCACCTAATCTCTACCCGTGTGACTTCTATCTAAGAACTCATAGATATGAGACCCTACTCACTCCCCCTCAATCACAACAGTGATATAAAAACAAATAGTACAAAGAAAGAAGACACTCTTCAAGAACACATACAAATCTTGCTTAAAAGCTTCAACCAAGTAAACACACACTCATGCTTCAAAGCTTATAGTGGACAAATTATAACACAAAAGTAAGTCCAATTCAATCATCAATAAAATGAATGAATGGCTCACAATACACAAGCTCACACAAGACTAAAACCCTTAAACTCTCTCACTATTTCGTTCATTTCTTGTGTGTTAAAACCAGGTTTTAAATGGCCTTTAAATAGAAGCTTTTGAATGGGCCTGGACATCAAAAAACCCTAAATCTAATGTCCTTGCGTATCTTTTTATTCACGACAGCTGATCATCCCTTATTGGAAAATTAATCAATCTGGTTTTAAATCAAATTACTCCTTGAATGGCGCCTTCAATCTCCACATCAATCACACACAGATTTGCATGAAAAGCACAATCTCAAGATACATAACATTCAGACTGAATGTTGTTTATACAAATGTCTTAACATTGGGTCTGACATCTCAGCTAAATCTTGCACAACTATATTTAAACATCCTGCAGGAAACTGATATCACATGTCAAGACAACACTCGTGACAACTTGTGATAACTCTAGGTTTTAAAAAAATTGATGCCAACACATAGAACCAACAGATAAAGAGACATTCAAAGAGTACGCGCAGAGGTGGAGAGAATTGGCTGCTCAGATCACTCCTTCTTTAGAGGAGAAGGAAATGACAAAAAAAAATTGAAAACCCTGAGTTCATTTTTTTATGAACGCATGATTGCTAGTGGCCCCAGTGACTTTACTGAAATAGTAAATATGGGGATGAGGCTTGAGGAAGGTGTCCGTGAAGGACGTTTATCAAAGGAGGAAGTATCGTCAAGTAAGAGATATGGAAGCAGTTTTGGGAAAAAGAAAGATAGCGAAGCTAATGCAATAACCAGTGGGAGGAACGGGAGGCCTCAGATCAGAAAGAATCAACCACCCCGTCAACACCTTCATTAAGTATCTTCAGTCATTCCTGTATTTTTGAATAATCAAGCAACACCAATTCAGCAACCACAACAACGTGAACAGCAACAACCGCAACAACGAACGAACACCTACAACAACAATACCAACAATCATCATCAATAAAACTCTGAGAGGAATAAGGTCTCTTTTGACCCGATTCCTATGACTTATGCAGAGTTGTATCCGTCTTTGGTTCTCAAGAACCTACTCCAACCGAGAAACCCTCCACAAATCCCAGAACCACTTCCATGGTGGTACAAACCTGAACTCCGTTATGCTTTACACCAAGGAGAACCCGGACATGATATTGAGAACTGCTATCCGCTCAAGTATGAGGTTCAGAAGCTGATAAAGAGTGGAATGGTGTCCTTTAAGGACCATGCGCCAAACTTGAAAGCAAATCCACTACCTGCTCATGGGAATTCTTCTATTAATATGATGGACGATTGTCCTGGAGAGTTTAAAGTGTTTGATGTTCGTTTCATCCGGAGGTCCTTGGTACATATGCATAAGGACATCTGTATGGTGAGTGATTGTGAGCATGACCATGATGGTTGTGCAATCTGCAGTGTCAACCCGAGAGGTTGTAAGGTTGTGAAAAGGGACATCCAGCGGTTGATGGATGAAGGCATGATTCAAATTGTTCAATCTCGTCATGTAGATGACGATGTCAATGTCATAGTGCCCATTTTTAAGCAACCACATAGATTGGTGATTCAATACGACAGTAGTAACAGTAACATCGTCAGCAACAAATCAATATCGTCGTTGGTTATATGGTTAGCGGGTCCAGTCCCGTATTCATCTGATAAAGTTGTTCCGTATCAGTACAATGCAACAATGTTGAAAGATGGTTAATAGGTCCCGTTACCTACGACCAAATCTGTAGTGAGCATTGCTGATGTTACCAAGGTGACCCGTAGTGGTCGTGTGTTTGGGCCAGTGTTCCCGAAAGACAAAGAAGATTCCACTGCCAGTAAGGAAGTGGAAGTGCCTGTTGTAGTTCCAGTTAGTGCTTCAAAGGGTAAGTTTGGTGAATCCATCAATTTGAAGGCTAATGATGATGATAAGGTAGTTTGTATGATAAAGAAGAGTGAGTTTAATTTGGTTGAGCAACTGTTCCAAACCCCCTCAAAGATTTCAGTACTGTCTCTGCTTATTGTAAGACCCCAATTTTGACCCTAAGATCCCTCATGGCATCATAACATTGCATTTGCATAGCCTCAAGGATCATGAGCATCTTGGTTCCCTTTGCCTTTGGGTGGGACTCCTTGTGATTGGTTTGAGATCACCAAGCATGCTTGAATTATACATCATTGTTTCTCTTACTTTTGTTTACAAAAAAAAAATATAAAAAGAGAAAAAAAAATATAAAAAAAATAAATAAATAAAATATAACAAAAAAAAATTGGACTTGGGCCTCTCTCATTTGAGCCCACTGGTCCACAAAAACCAGGTTATAAATTCAGAGTTTCAGTGAAACAAAAGGACAGGCCATTCCTATTACCCTGGCAGGAAAAAGAAAGTGATAGAAGAGCTAACAGAGTTCAGAGCAACCTCAAGAGGCTGAAGGGAACTCATCGGCAGAGAACCAATTCCCTCTCGTATAAACCCTTAGATTGGTCTGCAAACCCAACGGTGCAATTCAATTTTATTCGATCTCTCCAATCAGGTTTGCCCTATATCCATCATCTTTATGCCTTCAATTTGAATTTTCTGAATATATGAGGTATTATGGGTGAATTTGATACCCTTTTAATGTATGTGTTTGACAAGAGGTTTAGGCCTCCTGCCCTTGGTTGCTTTTTGTGAGCGTTTTTGTGAATTGAAAGGGCATGATTCATGTGGTTACATTTTGATTTGGGGGCAACCCTTGATTACCCTATCTTGTTTCTCTAACCTGTTTGTTGAGTTTTTTTGTGAGGGCTCACATGACTCTTGCAGAGATGGCCCGGTTTTCCATTTTATTTGTGGGATACCCCCTGGAGGTTTATTCTGATTACCTGTGCTTAATGGCTTGAGATATTTGTTTGTGACTACTTATTCCAAAGGATGAGAGCTACTTGGATCATCAATATGATCTCAAGAGGGGAAATCCAAATATGGTTTTATTTTCTTTTCCCTTATCTCTTGTATGTTTAGGAATTTAACCCTTCTTTTTTTCCCCCATTCTAACCCAAGGCAAAACTTTTTGTGCAAACAATAACTTTTGTTTTCAACATTAGAAACCTAAGCCTTATGCTTTTGATTTTCAAAACTTATTTTTCATAACACTTATTTTGAATTGAACCTTTTAATCCACTTTAACCATATTTTTGTAAATACTTTTAATTGGTAAATATAACCCATTCAAATACTTTTTGTGGTTTCAATGGCCACCTTCTTAATCAAACCCTTTTTTTTATAACCATTAGCTATTAGGTTTGAATTATCCTTGAGGTAGATATAATACTCACCTTTATCCTTAGTGATGAACAATGAGTCTTCCATGCTTATTACAAGGTTAACCCCTCACTAGCATGTTGAAGCTATCCTCACATGGTGGATTTGTGGTTTTAGGTTGAGTTTTCTCCCTTTGATAACAAAAGACCTTAAGGTTTTTGGACCAATCAATTCACCAACCTTTTTTTGAATTTTTTTACCTCGAACTACGAGGTTTTGATCCTAATCTTTTTTAAAGATGGTACGTAGGCAATGGGTTCATCCATTCAAACACAAAATGTAAATAAATTTGTATATTATTTTCTCATCCCTTCAATCATGTTTGCACAAATAAAATTTCACAAAAAAAAAACAATAACCTTACAACAAATGTGAAAAGGGCTCCCTAGGAGTACCTAGGATGCTTTGGGTGCCTAACACCTTCCCATTGCATAACCAACCCCCTTACCCAGATCTCTGATATTTTTACTAGTTTTTGATTCGATAAAACTTTTAGGTTTTTGTTCGCTTTCTAACCATTCCTTTGGATAAATAGAAGTGCGGTGGCGACTCGACTTGTATGATTTACCTTGTATTTAGTCAATAAATCTAATGGTAACGAATACCCCGCTACAGAAAATGGCGACTCTGCTGGGGAAAAATCATTTGCCTAATGGGTTTTGCCTACTTTTCATATTTGTTGTATTGTATTGTATATTTTTTTGTGACATATTTTTGTGCAATTTGGGATTACTGTATTGTATGTAATGATTGAATTGTTTGAATATTAATTCCTTGTATGCTTGGTGATCTTCGTGAGATGAGTTCTATACCTGAACTCGAGTGCAATTAAGATAGGAGAATGGCATAGTCTTGTCGCCTTGTGTGGAGTTATTCCTTAGCAAGTTGACTTGTAAGTCCATTCACTTGGTGGAGGTTATGTTGGGATCAATAATGTCACACAAGTAAGTTGTGGTTAGACATTACTTTTCCAATATAGACCTTAGAAGCCAAGGACCTTAGTTTACCAAACCCATCTTGACCTATGCTTAGGATGTAGTGCGAAGGTCGTTCAAGTGTAAGATTTGATATGATTGTTACGCGATACTACACTCATAAGAGTCTCTCTTGAGAATATTTTTGGAATACGAGTAGTCGTTTCTCCGATAATATCCAAAAGATGGGATGATGACTATGGGAACCTCTTGTAGAACATGTTTGGCAGGTTTAAACCTTAGTACACTCCCTTTTGGGTGGTTCTTAACCTAAACTCCATGCTCGTGACTTGCAACAAACCCTTGATTCATGGTTGATCCGTTCAGGTATCCTTAATATCAATGGAACTTGGGTGTTGATAAGGTGTAAACCATAATCCACCAAAATGGATGATTGATATTAAGGATAACATGATCCATCCCATGACCTTTGTTTGGTGTGCTTTGCTTGATCCTTGAGTGAGATTGTTGCATTCATGCATTCATGCACCCATTTGCATTCATATCATCAAAATAATAAGAAAATTTTCAAGGAACTTAAGGGGGTTTATTTGCAAAATTTTCAAACATGGAAAGACAAAGAAGGAATACAAAGAAGTACAGTTTCAGACAACCAGACTTAAAAGAGTTAAGGAATTTGACATCTTATGTATTAGATCCCTTGGGTTTCAAGGCTCGTTTCGGGAAGCTTCTTCCTTTTCTGACCACTCAGGTGGATGAAGGATTGGTGAGTGTATTGGTGCAGTTTTACGATCCTTTGTACCGTTGCATCACGTTTCTGGATTTCCATCTTTTGCCTACCCTTGAGGAGTATGCTTATCTTGTGGGTATACCTATTCTGGATCAGGTGCCGTTCAGTGGCTTGGAGAGTATTCCTACTTCACAAGAGATAGCTGACATGTTACACATAGATGAATCTCTAGTTAGTGCTCATATGACTACCAAAGGTGGAATTCAAGGTCTCCCTTCGGAGTTCCTCACTGCTCAAGCTACTATATATGGGAAGGCCATGAGTGAGGATGCCTTTGAAGCCATATTTGTTCTTCTCATCTATGGATTGGTATTGTTCCCCAACATCGACAAGTTTGTGGATGTGAACGCTATTAGGATCTTCTCTACTCTTAATCCCGTTCCGACTCTGTTGGGCGATACCTATTTCTCTTTGCATATGAGGAATGAAAAGGATGGTGGCGTTATTGTGGGTTGTTTGCCTCTGTTGTATAAGTGGTTTATTTCTCACTTACCGCAGATGGTCGCCTTCAAGGAGAACAAGGAATGTCTACGGTGGTCCACGAGACTCATGTCTCTCACTAATGATGATATCTCTTGGTATAACCGTGTGTATGATGGTGTGCGGATTATCGACTCTTGTGGCGAATTCTCCAATGTACCTCTTCTTGGTACATGTGGTGGGATTAACTACAATCCTGTTTTGGCACGTCGCCAGCTTGGGTTCCCCTTAAAGGATAAACCCAATAACATTCTGTTAGAGGGTGTATTCTTTCAGGATGGTAAAGATCCTCAAGGCTTGAAAGCTAGGATGGTCCGCGCTTGGCGCAAGATTCATAGAAAAGGAAGGAAAGAGTTGGGTCCTAAGAATTGCATCGCTTTGGAGCCTTACACTGTTTGGGTTAGGAAGAGGGCGTCTGAGTATCTCATGCCTTACGAGTATCCGAAACCTACACCTATGATTATGGCTGGGCCTTCAACCCTCCCTAGTCAAGGAGTAGAGGAGTTGAGAGACGAAGACCGTTCACGTGCCTGGATCCGTGAACGTGAAGAGTTGCTTCAGCAGATTAAGGAGAAGGATTCGTTGATTGAGTTTCTTGAGCATCAGGTTATTGATGACCCTGATGATGTGTGGACTTCTCTACTTCCTCAGTCTTCTAAGTTCTGGAAGAGGAGGTATGATCGAATCGCCAAAGAGAAGGCCGATATGGAGGCAGCCTACGAGAGGGAGGTGAAGAGGTTTCGCGCATCTTATCTTCCTGTGTCCCGAGCTTTAGATGATTGTTTATAGGGATCCATAGGATGATTATTTTCCTTTTCTCTTGTATATGATTGACAACGCTGCACTTCTTTTCCCTGATATTATTTGATGAGATATTTCCATATGTGATAAAATGCTTAATATTTCCAGAATTTGCAAATAAAACTCTAAAGTTCCTTTGAAATAAAAAACAAATCATATGCACAAGCATTGCATGCATCATATGCATAAGCAGGTTTTGTTTCCGGTCCCTTGCCCTGTGGTCTAACTCCGTGTCCTTCATTTATTTTGAAGACAAGCTGACTCACCGGTACCACACTAAAGCCAACATTTCAAGACTGATGGATCACTTAGAGCAAGAGAATCGCGAGCTGAAAGAGGAAGTGTCCAGATTGACTGCCCTAATGGAGTCACTCATGGCTGCCTTGAGCCAGTCTTCTCCGACACCCTCAACTCCTCCCTAGAGGACAGTTATCTCCGAGATTGTCTCCTCTACTGTGCCCGCTTCCAGTACGCACTTTGTTCCAACAACCATGCCAACCGGGTTCCCGTGGGGAATGCCTCCCAATTTCATGCCTGAGGGTCTTCTTCCAGTCTTTGCTTCTATGCCGACATCTAGCCCGGTCCTTGTTGTTCCTCCTCCTGTCGTGCATACTTTGCCCAGGGTAGACGACACCAACTATCATTCTGAGCCGTCTGAGGGTCCAGATGTTTATGAGAAGATGGATGCTATGAACGATCAGTTTCTTGAGCTTCGCAAGGAATTGAAAACTCTCAGAGGGAAGGATCTTTTCGGCAAGTCTGCTGCCGAACTCTGCTTGGTTCCAAATGTGAAGATCCCTGTGAAATTCAAGGTCCCTGACTTTGAAAAGTACAAAGGAAATACTTGTCCTCTCAGCCACCTGGTCATGTATGCCAGGAAGATGTCAACTCAAACCGATAATGACCAACTACTCATCCACTACTTTTAGGACAGTCTGTCCGGTGCCGCTTTGCGTTGGTACATGGGTTTAAATAGCGCGAACATCCGATCCTTCAATGATCTTAGAGAGGCCTTCGTCAAGCAGTACAAGTACAACGTGGATATGGCCCCCGATAGAGATCAGTTGAGAGCCATGTCCCAAAAGGATAAAGAAACATTTAAGGAGTATGCCCAGAGGTGGCGAGAGGTGGCAACACAGATCGTGCCTCCGCTAGAAGAGAAAGAGATGACTAAGATCTTTTTGAAGACTTTAAGTTTTTTTTATTATGAGTGGATGATTGCTAGCGCTCCTTCTGACTTCACCGAGATGATAAATATGGGGACGCGTCTAGAAGAAGGGGTTCGTGAAGAACGGTTAACCAGCACCAGGTGGCTCATATAGCACCTATTTTCAGAGACAATCAACAATATCAGCGACAACAACTCCGTCCGCAATAGCAGGCCTACCAGCCTCGAAACAGTAATCAGACCAATACAAGTTACGAGAGGAAAAGGGTCACCTTCGATCCTATTCCTATGACGTACGCAGACTTATATCCCTCTTTGATAGAGAGGAAGCTGATTACTCAGAGAGACCCACTGGCTATACCTGCTAACCCCCAATGGTGGTATAAGCCCGAGTTACATTGTGTTTACCATTCTAGTGCCCCCGACCATGACGTGGAGAATTGTTACCCTTTGAAGACCAAGGTTCAGGACCTTATGAGGTGTGGAATTCTGTATTTCGAGGACGTAGGTCCTAATGTGAAGAAGAACCCATTGCCCGAGCATGGGAAATCTGTTTACATGGTCCAGGGGTGCCCTGGAAAATACAAAGTCAAGTATGTCAGTCATATTCGACAATCTTTGGTCTAGATGCATCGTTTGCGATGTGACTACAGTCATTATGAGCATGACCATGATAAATGTCGAGTCTGCTTTGTTAACCGATTGGGTTGTTGCCAGGTGCGCAAGGATGTTCAGGAAATGTTGGACGAAGGAGTCATTGAGATCCTTCAAAACAGGAGTGTTGATGAAAATGAGCCTGAGGTCAATGTGATCTCCCCAGTGTTCCGGATACCCGAGCCTGTTATCATCAATTACAACGGTAGCAAGTAGAAGGCTTCTCCCGCTCTGATCATTAAGCCTGCTGGTCCTATGCCTTACACTTATGAAAAAGCAGTTCCCTATCGCTACAACGCCGTAGCAGTAGAGAATGGGAAAGAGGTGTCCTTGCCCTCTTCTTCTGTTGTGAATATTGTCGATGTTAGCGGTTTGACCCGTAGTGGCCGTGTGTTTTCAGCGCCGTTGAAGCCTTAAATTAATGCTGATTTTGTTGAACGCCCGATTTGGAACATGTGAATTCTCCGAATCCGGCACTTGCTGTTAAGCCCTCCTCTGTATCGAAAACTCCTACTTCTGTTGGCCCGAGTGACAATGTGAAAGAAGACTGTGACGAGATGCTGAGGCTCATCAAGAAAAGTGAGTACAATGTCGTAGTCCAACTTCTACAAATGCCATCCAAAATATTTGTGTTATCCTTACTCTTAAATTCAGAACCACACCGAGAGGCTCTGCAGAAGGTGTTGTATGTGGCATATGTGGATCACGATGTCACTTTGGAGCAATTCGATAGCATTGTTGCAAATATTACTGCTTGCAACAACCTGGGCTTTTGTGACTCTGATCTCCCTGAGGAGGGAAGAGACCACAACTTGGCTTTACACATATCTATAAATTGCAAAGACGACGCCATGTCCAATGTACTGGTGGACACTGGGTCATTATTGAACGTATTGCTAAAGTCCACTCTCTCAAAGCTATCATATCAAGGATCTCCCATGAGGCAGAGTGAAGTAGTTGTGAAGGCTTTCGATGGGTCTCGCAAAACTGTGATTGGGGAAGTTGATCTCCCAATCAAGATCGGACCAAGTGATTTTCAGATTACCTTCCAGGTTATGGACATTCACCCATCGTATAGTTGTCTCTTAGGCAGACCATGGATTCACGTGGCAGGCGCCGTGACGTCCACCCTACACCAGAAACTGAAATTTGTGAAGAACACGAAGCTGGTGGTGGTAGGGGGAGAAAGGGCTCTCCTGGTTAGCCATTTGTCTTCCTTCTCTTATATAGATGCTGAGGTTAAAATTGGAACTCCTTTCCAAGCTTTATTTATAGCTGAGCCTATTGAGAAGAGAACTCCTTCATTTGCTTCCTACAAAGATGCAAAGTTGGCCATTGAGCGTGGTGCAACCACTAGTTTTGGAAAAACGATTGAGTTAGAAGACAACGAGTCCCGGGCTGGCATAGGTTTTTATTCTGGTACTTTCAACAAGCAAGGGATATTCAAGAGTGGAGGTTTCATCCACACTGGTCTAGATGAGGAGGCTGCTGCCGTCTTAGAAGAAGATACAAAGGATTATGGAAATTTCATCATCCCTGGAGGGGTCTGCAACAATTGGGTCGCTGTGAATATTCCAATAGTTGTCCATAAGTCAACGTAATGATCACTTTGTTTAAAAACCCTTCTCCCATGCCAAAAGAAGGAGTGATGACATTGTTGGCGCATAAACACAATGATATTTTCATTCAATAAATTCATGTTAAATGTTTGTTTTTCCCATTTATTTTCCCTTTTTGTTTTTGCATGAAATTGGTGATCACATAAAACCCTAAATAAGAATAAAATCAATCTTTTCATCTGCACAATGATTTGCCTTGTTTGAATTCTAAAGCTTTTCATATCCAAAAATCATTATGCAGGTTGATTTCTAGACCCATTGAACATAATGACCCAACACCACCTCCCAATTTTGATTTCCCTGTATTTGAGGCAGAGGAAGATGATGTTGAAGACATTCCTGATGAGATCACCCGGCTACTTGAGCATGAAGAGAAGATCATTCAGCCGTATCTTGAGAATCTGGAAACAGTCAACTTGGAGTCTGAAGATTTTGTGCGAGAGGTAAAGATTGGGGCACTTCTGGAAGAATCTGTTAAGAAGGGGTTGATTAAGTTGCTACGAGAATATGTTGATGTCTTTGCCTGGTCATATGAAGACATGCCTGGTCTAGATACTGATATTGTGCAACATTTCCTACCTCTGAAGCCTGAGTGCGTGCCTGTGAAGCAGAAACTCAGAAGAACTCATCCTGATATGGCAGTGAAGATCAAAGAGGAAGTTCAGAAGCAAATTGATGCGGGGTTTCTGGTGACTTCTATATATCCTCAATGGGTGGCCAATATTGCGCCCGTTCCTAAGAAAGATGGAAAAGTCTGGATGTGTGTGGACTATAGAGACTTGAATAAAGCTAGTCCAAAAGATGATTTCCCTCTACCACATATTGATATGTTGGTAGATAATACAGCTAAATTCAAAGTCTTCTCGTTTATGGACGGATTTTCCGGATATAATCAGATTAAGATGGCACCCGAGGATATGGAGAAGACAACATTCATCACACCTTGGGGAACATTCTGTTATCGAGTGATGCCCTTCGGTTTGAAGAACGCCGGAGCCACGTATCAACGAGTTATGACCACCTTTTTTCATGATATGATACACAAGGAGATTGAGGCATATGTCGACGATATGATCACTAAGTCAAGATCGGAGGTTGTACTCCCTGTAGAGGTGGAGATCCCATCAATCACAGTCTTGATGGAAGCCAAGTTGACTGATGCTGAATGGGTTCAGAGTCGTTATGACCAGCTGAACTTAATACAAGAAAAGAGATTGACTGCCATCTGCCACGGTCAGTTATATCAGCAGAGGATGAAGAAAGCTTTTGATAAGAAGGTCAAGCCTCGTGTATTACAAGAAGTTGACCTCGTGCTCAAGAAAGTTTTGTCTTTCGCGCCCGATTCCAGGGGCAAGTGGACTCCGAACTATGAGGGTCCGTATGTTGTTAAGAGAGCCTTTTCAGGCGGTGCTTCGATACTTACAACTATGGATGGGGAGGATTTCACTCGTCCTGTGAATTCAGATGCAGTCAAGAAATACTTCGCCTAAATAAATAAATAAAAAAAGAACAACTCGCTAAGTTGAAAACCCAAAAGGGCGACTTAGGCAAAAATGAGCGTCTCGGTGGATTGAAAACCCGAAAGGGCAGTTCAGGCAAAAGTTAGAGACACAAAAAATATATAATAATGATATATGTATTCCGCTAGATTGAGTATCTCATCCTGGGGCAATCTAGGCAAAAATTAGGGATTTGGCAAGTAACTGCATCCTGACAAGACTTTGTTCTACAACTGTCGTCCGTCAGAGATCCTTGCTCATTATCAGCCAAAGCTTCAAATACATCAGATTCAGAATTGGTGGGGAAACGGTCATTATGTTCAATGTAGCCCTTTTCCAATATATATCACCAATTTCAAATTTGTAAAGATCTATGGAGTCTTGCCATTCGCAGACTACCATTCTATCAAATAAATTTGAGCCTTTTATCCAATTATTGGCACCCTTATCTATTTCTATTCAACAAATGTTTTGCATGTTTTGATTAAGAAAATATCATTGTTTTAAACAATCAAATTTTTTATAATTTGTTTTTAAACAAAGTGAACATTCACAATGACGAAAGGATACTTAGGAGATCCTCAGTGCTCTCCCAAGGGTGGTACGATCCCCAACAGGGTAAGATTTTTGTCCATATTCCTGGCATGACTGTATCTCCTCCCTCCGGAACCCCTTGTGGTTTATCCTACCAAGTGGATTGCTTGTTGAGAGTCACCTCTCTTCCCTTCAGCAGAGTAGCAATCTTTCTTCCTCAGCAGCTTGGATCTCTTTGGGCAAGAGTGGTATTTGGTGGTTGATCCCGATAAATCCTTTATCTCCTCGGATAGATTCCCCAACAGAGTTGTTAGTGTGGTGGACCTTGTCTGTGATAACTCTCGTCCCCAGCTGGAATGACTGATGATTCATCCCCTACAGAGTTCTTTGCTTCCTGGTATATCTGATCCCCAACAGATTGGATACTCTCCGGTGAACTTGGCTTTCTCTCTTAAGATGTAGTACCGGGTGGTTAATTCTTGGACCTGGTTGTGTTAGATATGTCTGTCTGTCAGCATACATCATACATAAACCACGCATATTCATGCATAATTATAACATTCAGGTATTCATGTTGCATTCTTTGCCATATATCGTTGTTTGTTGTCTCCTACTATTTGGTGATATACTTCCCCAAGCAGACGTGTGTGTCTGATCTCTCCATACAGAGTCAGCTCCATAAGCAGAAAGCGTTTATCCTTTCTTCCATATTCCCCACGGGTTATATCCTTGTGGATGTTGATTGTTTTTGTTCCTTCCCAATACATATACTGGGATGGTTTTCCCTATTAAGTTATATCCTCACCGGGCCAAGTCTTGATTTGGTGTGCCTATCTAGTTTGATCCTAGATCGGTCTCTTGAGACTCTTTTCCTGTTTCCCCGTGGTAAATGAATAATCGCTCAATAATTAGTAATTATTATCCCGACGGAGTCTGTGGTTCTCTACCCTCATATCGGTAGTTGTAAGTCATATTTCTGTGGTCTACTACCCAGTAACCGGTAGTTGTAAACCCCATTTTGTCCATGTGCAGAGTTAAACCTTGATTGTTGTTCATCCTAACCGATGATGGGTACTCTCTTTTGTGGTTCTCTACCCTCATACCGGTAGATGTAATTCCCTCCTAATTGGTTATCTTTATACAAAATTCGATATTGACATTCCTTAATTTTTTAGTATACTACCCAGTAACCGGTGATATATCTCTTGGATAATTGCTCTAATTACGCAATTTATCCCCAACGGGTCATCTCTCGTCTATCTTGTTGTTGTTAGTAACGATTGTTCCTCCCCTGAATTGGTCATCATTATATACCTAGTTTCGGTATTCCGATGCCTTTTCTTTTCGGTCGATTTATCCTTTATTAACCCAGTAACCGGTTGTGGATAATCGTCCATGCGAGTATATTATCTACGTTCTGACGGTAATAGATAGTTTATCTCATGCACTCTTCGGTCGAAGCCTTTTGTTCTTCCCCAGTTGAGTAAGATTCATACCCCCTTTTCGGAGTCGAATGTCCATCCCATAATCGAGTTTGCTTTTTGCCCTCTTTTTGGATGATGAGTGTTTTGGGAATATTCCCCAATTCACGCCTTGATTGGTCATCATTATATACCTAGTTTCGGTATCCCGATGCCTTTTCTTTTCGGTCGATTTATCCTTTATTAACCCAGTAACCGGTTGTGGATAATCATCCATGCGGATATATTATCTACGTTCTGACGGTAATAGATAGTATATCTCATGCACTCTTTGGTCGAAGCTTTTGTTCTTCCCCAGTCAAGTAAGATTCGTACCCCCTTTACGGAGTCGAATGTCCATCCTATCATTGAGTATGCTTTTAGCCCTCTTTTGGATGATGAGTGTTTTGGGAATATTCCCTAATTCACGCCTTGGTTGGTCACCTATTATATGCCTAGTAACCGGTATCCCTGGTGTTCCCTCCTCTCTTCTCCCTATTATGACTTTTTGGCCTCTGTGGAGTCAGATTTTCCTGAGTTGAGATATACCTTTTTAGGTCTTCCTCAGATGATTCAATTGATTGATATCTCTCACCCTTATACCGGTCTTAGATATTCATTCTTCCCGAGCATGTTGTATCTCACCCTCATACCGGCTATCAGATCACATCTCTCCTTGAGCTTATTACCCAGTAACCGGTAATACCTCGTCCCGCTGCTTCCCCAGGAGTGTCCTTTTAGGCATCCCCAGCGAAGTTCCTTAGTGGATTGTTTTCATCCGGATTTTTATCCGAAGTAACCGTTGTGGATAGTTTTTTGTTGTATTGGCATATTCCCCAATACATGCATCATCGAGTCAGCTTGAGTCTTTCCATTGGATATTTTCCCTTTGGAATTCTGTTCCCCAAGCGTTGAGTCGTGACCTGCTCATGCATTTTATTTCTCATATGGATTGTCAGTTTCTCCGGATGTCTTTTCTTCTTCGTGGACACATATCCCCACAGAGTTCGTACTATTTACATACATACATCTGCATCGTGAGGTCTCTTAGGGACAAAAATTTGTCTCTCTGTTATTATTTAAGCCCATTCTACCTCGTCGAGACGAAGATTTTAACCTTCACTTCTCCGGCTAGAATGACCTTAAATAGGGGCATCTGTAACACCCCAATTTTGACCCTAAGATCCCTCATGGCATCATAACATTGCATTTGCATAGCCTCAAGGATCATGAGCATCTTGGTTCCCTTTGCCTTTGGGTGGAACTCCTTGTGATTGGTTTGAGATCACCAAGCATGCTTGAATTATACATCATTGTTTCTCTTACTTTTGTTTACGACAAAAAAAATATAAAAAAAAAAATAAAAAAAATAAAAAAAATAAATAAATAAATAAATAAATAAATAAATAAATAAATAAATAAATAAATAAATAAAATATAACAAAAAAAAATTTGGACTTGGGCCTCTCTCATTTGAGCCCACAGGTCCACAAAAACCAGGTTATAAATTCAGAGTTTCAGTGAAACAAAAGGACAGGCCATTCCTATTACCCTGGCAGGAAAAAGAAAGTGATAGAAGAGCTAACAGAGTTCAGAGGAACCTCAAGAGGCTGAAGGGAACTCATCGACAAAGAACCAATTCCCTCTCGTATAAACCCTCAGATTGCTCTGCAAACCCAACGGTGCAATTCAATTTCATTCGATCTCTCCAATCAGGTTTGCCCTATATGCATCATCTTTATGCCTTCAATTTGAATTTTCTGAATATATGAGGTATTATGGGTGAATTTGATACCCTTTTAATATATGTGTTTGACAAGAGGTTTAGGCCTCCTGCCCTTGGTTGCTTTTTGTGAGCGTTTTTGTGAATTGAAAGGGCATGATTCATGTGGTTACATTTTAATTTGGGGGCAACCCTTGATTACCCTATCTTGTTTCTCTAACCTGTTTGTTGAGTTTTTTTGTGAGGGCTCACATGACTCTTGCAGAGATGGCCTGGTGTTCCACTTTATTTGTGGGATACCCCCTGGAGGTTTATTCCGATTACCTGTGCTTAATGGCTTGAGATATTTGTTTGTGACTGCTTATTCCAAAGGATGGGAGCTACTTGGATCATCAATATGATCTCAAGAGGGGAAATCCCAATGTGGTTTTATTTTCTTTTCCCTTATCTCTTGTATGTTTAGGAATTTAACCCTTCTTTTTTTATCCCCATATAACATTAGAAACCTAAGCCTTATGCTTTTGATTTTCAACACTTATTTTTCATAACACTTATTTTGAATTGAACCTTTTAATCCACTTTAACCATATTTTTGTAAATACTTTTAATTGGTAAATATAACCCATTCAAATACATTTTGTGGTTTCAATGGCCACTTCTTAATCAAACCCTTTTTTTTATAACCATTGGCTATTAGGTTTGAATTATCCTTGAGGTATATATAATACTCACCTTTATCCTTAGTGATGAACTATGAGTCTTCCATGCTTATTATAGGGTTAACCCCTCACTAGCATGTTGAAGCTATCCTCACATGGTGGATTTGTGGTTTTAGGTTGAGTTTTCTCCCTTTGATAACAAAAGACCTTAAGATTTTTGGACCAATCAATTCACCAACCTTTTTTTGAATTTTTTTACCCCGAACTACGAGGTTTTGATCCTAATCTTTTTTTAAGATGGTACGTAGGCAATGGGTTCATCCATTCAAACACAAAATGTAAATAAATTTGTATATTCTTTTCTCATCCCTTCAATCATGTTTGCACAAATAAATTTTCACAAAAAAAAAAACAACAACTTTACAACAAATGTGAAAAGGGCTCCCTAGGAGTACCTAGGATGCTTTGGGTGCCTAACACCTTCCCATTGCATAACCAACCCCCTTACCCAGATCTCTGACATTTTTACTAGTTTTTGATTCGATAAAACTTTTAGGTTTTTGTTCGCTTTCTAACCATTCCTTTGGATAAATAGAAGTGCGGTGGCGACTCGACTTGTATGATTTACCCTGGATTTAGTCAATAAATCTAATGGTAACGAATACCCCGCTACACTTATGAATTCAGAAGCGCACAGAGAAGCATTGCAAAGAGTTCTTGAGCAAGAGTTTGTGGAACATGAGGTTACGGTGGATCAGTTTCATCATATAGTAGCTAACATCACTTCCTGCAACAATCTCATCTTCTGTGATGAGGAACTCCCTAAGGAGGGTAGGAGTCATAATCTGGCTTTGCATATCTATATGAATTGCAAAGATGATGCTTTGTCAAATGTGCTTGTTGACACCGGTTCTTCATTAAATGTGTTGTCGAAGTCAAATTTACCGAAGCTATCATATCAAGAAGCATCCATGAGGTATATTGGTGTGATCGTCAAAGCTTTTGACGGTTCACGCAAAACAATTATTGGTGAAGTGGACCTTCCAGTGAAGATAGGTCCGAGTGATTTTCTAATTAATTTTCAAGTAATAGATATCCACCCGGCCTACAATTATCTATTGGGAAGGCCATGGATCCACGAGGTGGGAGTTGTTACTTCCACATTGCATCAGAAGCTCAAATTTGTAAAGAATGGGAAGCTTGTTATTGTTGGCGGGGAAAAGGCATTGTTAGTTAGCCAATTGTCATCTTTCTCTTATGTTGAGGATGAGGATGATGTTGGGACTCCGTTCCAAGCCTTATCTATTATTATTGAAAAGAGAGTTGGGGCACCTATGTCCTCATTAAAAGATGCAAGGAAGATTGTTGAAGAAGGCAATGTTGATTAGTGGGGGCGCATGGTAGAGGTCTCCGACAACAAAGGTAGAACTGGGTTGGGCTTTCAGTGAGGTTCATCAACTGCCAGATTTGAGGGTATGCAACTTAGCTTCCGGAGCGGAGGGTTCATTCATGGTAGTGAACAACACTTAGATGTTGTGCTAGAGGATGACGAAGAGGAAGACTACACCAATTTTGTGACGCATGGAAAGACTTGCAACAATTGGACTGCTGTTGATATTCCTGTTATCTTGCATCGATCTAAGTAATTGCGCTTATATGTTTTGAAGAATCCTTCTCCTATGCCTAAGGGAGAAGTGAACATTGTTTGGGCATTTTGAAATTGATCATTAATAAAATTAATTCTATTCATCCACATCTATGATGTTTTATTTTTACCTTTGGCTTTATTCTGAAAATGGTAATCACAAAAAACATATATAAATAATATAATTGTCCATCTGCATAATATTTGGTCACAAATTCACTTCTCTAAAATCAAAATATCAAATCATTATGCAGGTTGGTTTCTAACTCCACGGAATACAATGTTCCTTCTCCTTCTCCAAATTTTGAATTCCCGGTGTTTGAGGCCGAGGAGGAAAGTGATGAAGAAGTGAGTGATGAATTGTCTCGTCTTCTTGAGCATGATGAAAAGACCATTCAGCCGTTCGAAGAGCATATTGAGTTAGTCAACTTGGCTTCCGAGGATGTTTTGAAGGAAGTCAAGATTGGGTCTCGACTATGTTTAGATGCGAAGAAGGGGTTGATTGATCTTCTTCGAGAATATTCAGATGTGTTTGCTTGGTCCTATCAAGACATGTTGGTTTAGATTCTGAGATTGTGGAGCATAGATTGTCGTTGAAGCCAGAATACCCGCCAGTCAAGTAGAAGTTGAGAAGAACGCTTCCTAGTATGGCAGTGAAGATCAAAGAAGAAGTGAAGAAATAAATTGATTTTGGTTTCCTTGTGACCGCTGAGTATCCGCAATGGGTGGCCAATATTGTGCCTGTGCCAAAGAAAGATGGAAAAGTTCGCATGTGTGTTGAGTATAGAGATTTGAATAAAGCCAGTACGAAAGATGATTTCCCTCTGCCACATATTGATATGTTGGTAGACAATACTGCTAAATTCAAAGTCTTTTCATTTAGGAATAGATTTTCCGGATATAATCAGATCAAGATGGCACCCGAAGATATGGAGAAGACCACATTCATTACGCCCTGGGGAACATTCTATTATAGAGTGATGCCTTTCGGTTTAAAGAATGCTGGTGCAACTTACCAAAGAGCAATGAAAACTCTTTTTCATGATATGATGCATAAAGAGATTGAAGTTTATGTCGATGACATGATTGCTAAATATATTGATGAAGAGGAACATGTTGAGCATTTGTTGAAGCTATTCCAACGTTTGAGGAAGTATAAACTCCGCTTGAATCCCAATAAGTGTAACTTTGGTGTTCGTTCTGGTAAGTTGTTGGGCTTTATTGTCAGCGAGAAGGGTATTGAGGTTGATCCTGCCAAGGTCAAAGCAATACAAGAGATGCTTGCGTCCAAAACTGAGAAGCAAGTTAGAGGTTTTCTCGGCCGCTTGAATTATATCTCAAGATTCATTTCACACATGACTGCCACATGTGCGCCTATATTCAAGCTTCTTCGGAAAGATCAGTCTTGCGATTGGACCGAAGACATCCAGAAAGCTTTTGATAGTATCAAAGAATATCTCCTGGAACCACCGATTTTTTCTCCGCCTGTTGAAGGAAGACAATTGATCATGTATTTGATTGTGCTTGAAGATAGTATGGGTTGTGTTTTAGGTCAGGAAGATGAGACTGGAAAGAAATAATTTTAAATTTACTACCTCAGTAAGAAGTTCACCGACTGTGATACTCGGTATTCTATGCTTGAGAAAACTTGTTGCGCATTGGCTTGGGCTGCTAAGTGTCTGAGTCAATATATGTTGAATCATACCACTTGGTTGATATCCAAAATGGATCCAATCAAGTATATATTTTAGAAGCCTGCTTTAACTGGGAGAACTTCCCGTTGGCAGATGTTATTATCAAAGTATGATATCGAATACCGATCTCAGAAAGCGATCAAAGGTAGTATCTTGGCTGACCATTTGGCTCACCAACCAATTGAAGATTATCAGTCTGTGCAGTATGATTTTCCTGATGAAGAGATCTTGTACTTAAAAATGAAAGATTGTGATGAACCATTGCTTGTAGAAGGGCCAGAACCTGGTTCCCGTTGGGGCATGGTATTTGATGGAGCTGTTAATCAATATGGTAATGGCATTGGGGCAATGATTATTACTCCTCAAGGCACACATTTTTCGTTTACAGCTAGATTGACTTTCAAGTGTACAAACAACATGGCAGAATACGAAGCTTGCATCATGGGGCTCGAAGAGGCCATTGATCTCAGAATCAAGCACTTAGATGTCTTTGGCGATTCAGCTTTGGTCGTGAATCAAATCAAAGGTGAACGGGAGACGAATCAACCCAGTTTGATACCGTATAAAGATTATGCGAGGAGGATTTCAACTTTCTTTACAAAGGTTGAATTTCATCATATCCCTTGAGATGAAAACCGGATGGCAGATGCTCTTGCAATGTTGGCATCAATGATTATAGTGAAATATTGGAATGAAGTTCCCAATTTGACCGTGATGCATCTTGATAGGCCAGCTCATGTGTTCGCTATTGAAGAGGTCAAAGATGAGAAGCTGTGGTATTAAGACATCAAGTGTTTCCTTCAAAGTTAGATTTACCCGTTTGGGGCATCTTTGAAAGATAAGAAGACTTTGAGAAGACTAGCCGACAAGTTCTACCTGAATGGTGAGGTACTGTACAAGAGAAACTTCGACATGGTTCTACTTAGATGCGTGGATAGACACGAAGAAGACTTATTGATGACTGAAGTGCATGAAGGTTCCTTTGGTACTCATTCTAATGGACATGCAATGGCAAAGAAGTTGTTGCGAGTAGGTTACTATTGGCTGACAATGATAATTTGACTGTTGCAAGTTTGTTAAGAAATGCCACAAGTTTTAAATTTTTGCAGATAAGATGCATGTTCCTCTGACACAGTTGAACTTTATTTCTTCCCCATGGCCTTTATCCATGTGGGGAATTGATATGATTGGCATGATTAATCTCAAAGCGTCGAATGTACATTGTTTCATTTTAGTGGATATTGACTAATTCTTAAAATGGGTTGAAGTGGCATCCTATGCGAATGTAACCAAGCAAGTTGTTGTAAGGTTTATCTAGAATCAGATTATATGCTGTTATGGTGTGCCAAGTAAGATCGTTACTGATAATGGATCAAACTTGAATAACAGTATGATGGAAGCTCTTTGCAAAGACTTCAAGATTGCACATCATAATTCTTCTCCCTACATACCTAAGATGAATGGGGTTGTTGAAGCTGCGAACAAAAATATTAAGAAGATTATTCAGAAGATGGTTGTGACATATAAGGATTGGCATGAGATGCTCCCATTTGCTTTGCATGGCTATCGTACATCCATCCGCACTTCAACATGGGCAACCCATTTCTCTCTTGTTTATAGTATGGAAGCAGTGCTCCCTGTAGAGGTTGAGATTCCTTCGTTGCGTGTGCTAATGGAAGCCAAGTTGACTGAGGCTGAATGGTGTCAGACCAGGTTCGATCAGCTAAATTTGATTGAAGAGAAGAGATTAACTTCCATGTGTCATGGTCAGTTATATCAGCAGAGGATGAAGAAAACTTTTGATAAGAAGGTCTGACCTCGGGTATTCAGAGAAGGTGACCTTGTGCTCAAGAAGATTCTATCTTTCAAACCATATTCTAGGGGCAAATGGACTCCTAATTATGAAGGCCCATATGTTGTTAAGGGAGCCTTTTCAGGCGGTGCTTTGATTCTTATAACTTGGATGGTGAAGAGTTCACTCGTCTTGTGAACGCAGATGCAGTCAAGAAATACTTTGCCTAAAAAGAAAAGAACAACTCGCTAAGTTGAAAACCCGAAAGGGCGGCTTAGGCAAAAAAGAGCGTCTCGGTGGATTGAAAACCCGAAAGGGCGATCTAGGAAAAAATTAGAGACATAAGACAGAAAAATTTCCCGATAAGTTGAGTACCCCACCCTGGGGCAACTTATGCAAAAATTAGGGATTATGGCAAGTAACTACATTCTGCTGATCTTCGGTTTTGAAGACTTATCTTGAGCATATTGTCAGACTTTGGTTCACTATCTCCAACAGTCGCCAAAAGCATAGTGGATATCAAGAGTTGGTAAATAGATTAGCGGTCAATTGTATTCAATGTAACCCTTTTCCATGTAAATTACCATTTTTAAGTTTGTAAAGATCTATGGAGTCTTGTCATTTACAGACTACCATTTTATTAAATAAAGTTGAGCCTTTATCCAATTGTTTCTACTCTTATTTATTTCAACCAATAGTTTTAAATTTTATTATGATCATTTTTGAAATTAAATTTTTTTAATCAAAATCATTTTCTTAAACATATAAAAGCAAGAATTTTTCAAAGACAGTTTTAAAAGCAATATCAATAGCATTCCGAAAAATAGCAAGTCCTAAGTGCGGAGCATTCATGGTTCCCCCAAGAAGATAACCCTTTAGGTATCCTTAGCCGAGTTTGTTGATCCATTTCCCTTGCGGAATTTTTGATCCCAAATAGAGCTTCTGTACTTTTCCCAACTGAATTGGTTGATTCAGTACCCTGCATGGTTGTGTCTTTTCCCTGACAGAGTTGTTGTTTTCCAAGGTAGAGTTTGCGTGTTCCTCAGCAGGGTTGATTTTTTGTTTTGATCTTCAACAGAGTAAGATCGATTTCCCCAGTAGATCGCGTTGGTTTCTCCGCTAGTAGCCATCCGACACGCTCCCAGTTAGAGTTTCCTCCTGGTTTCTGAGCAGCCATTTGTGTTTATCCTCTGAAGGGTTGTCTCCCATTTGATATGGTGTTGACCTAAAATTCCCTGTAGACTCGATAATATTTCCTTTCCTCATCAGATCTCCTCTTTCCCCAGATATTGTTGAGCCTTTGGGATGTTGACCTCCCTGTTCTCCGACAGTTGTATCCCATTGTTGTGGATTGACCGAGGATTGTACCAATGATTCAAATTGTTTGCGACAACTTTGTATCCTTTGCAATCATTTTGTCAGCATAATCATCATATATACATATACATATACATGTACATATACATGTACATATACACTTATATAACTTCATGATTACATATTTTTGCATAATCATATTTGTTGATTCATTTTCTAAGATTCTTATTCTTTGTTATGGCGGTACTTTATCCCCATACAAGTTTGGCGTCTGTCATCCTTCAATTGTAGAGTGTCGGCCCCTTAAGTAGAAAGATTTTGACCTTTCTCCTTTCCCCATTGAGTTATTTCCACGTGGATGATCATTGCTTTAGTTTCCTCCCTAGTTGATTACCTGGATGGAACTACTCCCCTTGAGCTATATCCTCATTGGGCTGAGTCCTAATTGACCGTTTCTTTCTAGATCTTACCTAGATAGATGTTTCTGGTCACCTGAGAGCCTATTACCTAGTAACTAGTAATATTCTTCTCATGCTCTTCACTTTTGCGCAATACCCGGCAAGAGCAACTTTTTCTCCCCAGCGGATTCATTTTCACGTTTCCCCAGGAAGTATATCCTTGATATGTTCATCCTAACCGGTGACGGATATCTTTCTTCCCCTGCTTGAGTCTATCCTTGATATGTTCATCCTAACCGATGACGGATATTCTCATCCTTAATATTCTACCCAGTAATAAGGTAGTTGTAATCCATATTTTGTTCCCCATAGGGTTGATCCTTGATATGTTCATCCTAACTGATGACGGATTTCCTCCTCTTTACGGTCTTCTACCCAGTAACCGATAGTTGTAAATCCTACTTTTCCCCTCAACAAAGTCTATCCTTGATATGTTCATCCTAACCGGTGGAGGATTTTCTCTTTGATGGACTTCTATCCAGTATTCAATAGATTGAATTCCTACTTTTTGTTTAGTTGGTTTATCCTTGATATGTTCATCTTAACCGATGACGGGTATCCTCCTTAACAATTCCCAGGCAAGACTATCCTTGATATGTTTATCTTAACCGATGACGTATTTTCTTTCCTTTGAGTCTATCCTTGATATGTTCACCTTAACGGGTGACGGATATTCTCATCTTCGATCTTCTTCCGAGTAACTGGTAGTTGTCAATCCTTTTTCTGTAGTTTTCCCCAGCAAGGTTATTCTTACCCAGTACCCAGTAATGAATATTCCCTACTGTTGGTTCCCAGCGAGTCATCCTTGATATGTTCATCCTAACCGATGACGGATGTCCTCTTTGTCAGACTTTTATTATCTCCTTACCCAATAGGAGGTAGTGGATAATGAATTTCTGCTCCTCCTGTATTGAAGTTTATTTCTTCCCCAGTTGATTTGAGTGAGTTTTTCCCTTAGTGAAATCGCTCTTCCCTGCATTGATTCAAGTACTTCAGTTTTATCTTGATCTACTTGTGATCCCCTGCAGATGTTTTGTTTCCCCGGCCGAGTCTTTCCATTTTATAGAATTCCTCTATTCCCCCAACAATTTTTTAAGTCGTAGCCTGGCCTACGTATAATCCTTTATCCCCTAGAGTCTCTGTCTCCCCAGCGAGTTTTCCTTATGGAATGCATTATGCTCCTGCAGATTTTCGGTGTCTCTGATTTCTTTTCCTTTGTGGCAATATTTCCCCACTCGAATTTGCTTTTACATACATATCATATGCATCATGAGGTCTCTTAGGGACTAAAATTTGTTTCTATGTTGTTATTTAAGCCCATTCTACTAAGTGGATACGAAGATTTTAACCTTCATCTCCTCATATAGAATGCCCTTAAATTGGGCCAACTGTAAGACCCCAATTTTGATCCTAAGATCCCTCATACAACTTCATCATTTGCATTAGCATTGGGATCACACCTTGGCATCCTCCTTACCCCTCTTTCATTGAGTTTATTTTCGGAGAGATCACCAAGCACCATGTGATTGTATCATACTAGCATATTGTCATTTTACTAACCAAAATACCAAAAATATGTCTTTGCATTTGCCTAACTCTTTTGTAGGTAGGGCATGATCATCAAAACTCATCAGGTTGACATCTAGGGTTTAAGACCCTCATGGCTAAGAGAATAATCAAAGATTGATCCACATTGTCTCAAAGCATCATATATGAGTCCCATTGATCTCTACATGTTATATTGTTCAAGTATTCTTCAAGAGTTTGGAGGTAATTTGCCTTGGAAACCCTAGTTTGACTGGGTATCTTGAGTAATTTCTCCAACAAGCTATCTCACCAATTGATCAAATTACTCAAGGGACACTTCAAAAATTAATCATCTTATTCATATATGATCTACCATGAGCCTAAAAATTCCAAGAGAATTGAAGGTTAGTAAGTTGGTTGATAGTGGTGGGCCAAATGAATTCATCTGATCAAAACTGGGTCTCCCTAGACCCTATCTCCTACACCTTTCACCATATGAAAATTATTACAAGAGTAACGTTACTCTAAATCACATTCCAAACAACTTTCATGTTGAGGCCTAGGGCTAGTTTTGCTTGGAAAATCATTTTCTATGTTGAAACATTATAGGTCATTTTATCAAAACCCTAATTTGAAAGTCAACTTCCCAAGGCCATAACATGCTCAATATTTATGAGATGAAAGATTTCCAAGTTGAAAAATCAAATTCAAGATGTCTACTTCAACTTTGATGTTTGGAGTGAGAGCTAAATCAACTTTTATGAACATGTAATATTAGGATACATTATAGGTCATTTTTGACCTATACCATTGAACAAGTGATTTTTCCAAACTTCAAAAATGCATACCTCTATCATTATAAATCCAAATGACATGAAATTTGTGAGCATTTTAAAGGTTTTTGAAATAGCTACAACTTTGATGCAAACACTTTTCTCATTTGAATCTCACAAAAAAAGTTAAGCAAGGTGGAATATTGAGATATATGACTTAACACTTAGAAAAAATTTCAACATGTTGAAATTTCCAAACTCCCACCTCAAAATTCACCATGATCCAAGTCCCAAATGGAAAAGTGTCCAACATATATGCATACCAACATACATCATCAACATATTTATCACAGAAGCATATCATATCATGCCAAATAATAAATCACAGTATTAGCGCACTCTACTAATACCTATACTGCTCAAAACAACGGGAAATGATCCCTACTATATCATACACCAACATAGGCCAATCATCAAATATGTCCACAATAATTAAATATCAAATTTCCACTTTTCCAACAGTGTTAACCGGTTAACGCCCTGGGTTAACCGGTTAACGCAAACAGAACACGCTTCCTGGCACATTTTAACAGTGTTAACCGGTTAACGCCCTGGGTTAACCGGTTAACGCAAGACAGACAGCAATATTTCACAATTCATAACAGTGTTAACCGGTTAACACCCTGGGTTAACCGGTTAACGCAAGACACAAAGCTGTTCCTGCGCTAACACGAAGCAGAATGCAGAATTCTCCGCATTTTCCGCCGTTGGAGGACTTCCGGACCTCCGATTCCAATTCTGTAAAAAGCTACACGTTCGGAAAATCACGACTCACACAAATACAGATTCAATTACAGCTTTAACACAACTTATCCAACACAATTTTTCAGCATTCAACATCCCAATTAGGGTCAAATCAATGGCTTATTACTACCCATTACATGTTAACCCATAATACCCATTAAACGATGATAAACCCCCCTTACCTGAGTTAATCCGGCAAATCTTTTAGCTTCAAGCTTTTCCCTTCTTCAACCCTCGTTCTCTTGCTCTTCCTCCTTGCCCTTTTCTCACTTTCTGTCGCTTCTCTGGTTTTCACGTGAAAAAAAACCCTTTTTACCAAATGGAACTCTTTATATATATATTCCAACTTTATTATTCCAATTTATATTATTCCAATAATAATAATAATTCCAATAATATTCCAATAATAATCCAATTATTTAATTAAATTAATAAATATACTATTAACTTAATTTAAATAATTATTATATTTTATCGGGGTGTTACAACTCTCCCCCACTAAAAGAGTTTTCGTCCTCGAAAACATACCTCAAGCGAATAACTCAGGATAAGACTCCTTCATCTGACTCTCAAGTTCCCAAGTCACATTGCCACCTGCTGGTCCTCCCCAAGCTACCTTTACCAAAGCAATCTCTTTACCCCGCAACTGCTTCAACTCTCGATCCTCTATCCTCATAGGTGATGTTTCAACAGTCAGGTTATCTCTCACCTGTACATCATCTACTTGGACCACATGCGACGGATCAGGAATGTACCTCCTCAACTGAGACACATGAAAAACCTCATGCAAATTCGCAAGCGACGGCGGTAAAGAGATACGATAGGCTACCTCCCCTATCCTCTCCAAAATCTGATAAGGACCAATAAATCGAGGTGTCAACTTCTTCGACTTCAAAGCTCGACCAACCCCAGTTATCGGAGTAACACGAAGAAACACATGATCTCCCTCTTGAAACTCAAGTGACTTCCTCCTCTTGTCGTGATAACTCTTCTGACGACTCTGAGCAATCCTCATCTTCTCCTGAATCATCTTAATCTTTTCCGTAGTTTGTTGAACAATCTCCGGTCCAACCACAACACTCTCACCGGACTCATACCAACATAAAGGTGTCCGACATCTCCTACCATACAAAGCTTCAAACGGTGCCATACCAATGCTCGAATGAAAACTATTGTTGTAGGTAAACTCAATCAAAGGTAAATAACAATCCCAAGCACCTCCCTTTTCCAAAACACAAGCCCTCAAAGCCCTCTGCAAACCTTCCCAGAACTTCGGTGTAAATCTAGGATCTCTGTCCGAAACAATACTCGACGGAATACCATGCAAACTTACAATCTTCTCAATATACAACTCAGTTAATCTCTCTAACGGATAATCCATTCTGATCGGAATGAAATGAGCCGATTTTGTCAATCTGTCAACAATCACCCAAATAGCTTCAAAATTCTTAATTGTCCTCGGTAAACCAGAAACAAAATCCATACTGATACTATCCCACTTCCACTATGGAATAGCCAACGGTTGCATTAGCCCAGACGACTTCTGATGCTCAATCTTTGACTTCTGACAAGTCAAACAAGAATAAACAAAACTCGCAATTTCTCTTTTCATTCCCGGCCACCAAAATAACTTTTTCAAATCATGATACATCTTCGTAGCCTAAGGATGAATACTCAGGCCACTACGATGTCCTTCCTCAAGAATACTCTTCTTAAGTTCGGTAACATCCGGAATACACACCCGATTACCAAATTTCAAAACATCATTCTCATCAACTCTGAATTCACCACCTTGACCTTGATTCACTAGAATCAACTTATCAACCAAAAGCACATCGGATTTCTGACCCTCTCTAATCTCATCTAGAATACCACTCGTTAACTTCAACATTCCCAATTTAACACTATTGTGAGTACTCTCACACACCAAACTCAGGTCTCTAAACTGCTCAATTAAATCCAATTCCTTAACCATTAACATAGACATATGTAATGATTTCAGACTCAATGCATCAGCCACTACGTTTGCTTTACCCGGATGGTAATTCAAACCAAAGTCATAATCCTTCAGAAACTCTAACCATCTCCTCTGTCTCATATTCAGCTCTTTCTGATCAAACAAATACTTTAAACTTTTATGGTCACTGAAAACCTCAAATCTTGACCCGTACAAGTAATGTCTCCATAACTTCAGAACAAATACCACAGCTGCCAACTCTAAATCGTGTGTCGGATAGTTCCTCTCATGAACCTTCAGTTGTCTCGAAGCATAAGCTACAACCTGCTTATTCTGCATCAAAACACCACCCAAACCCAACAATGAAGCATCACAGTAAACCTCAAATGGTTCCGATGGACTTGGTAATATCAGAATAGGAGCAGTAGTTAACCTTCTCTTTAACTCTTGGAAACCTTCTTCACATTTTGAATCCCAAACAAACGCTTGCCCCTTTCTAGTCAACATTGTCAACGGTAACACCAACTTAGAAAATCCCTCAATGAATTTCCTATAATAACCTGCAAGTCCAAGAAAACTCCTTATCTCAAAAACTGACTTCGGAGCTTCCCACTCAGATACCGCTTCTATCTTAGAAGGATCAACAGCAACACCACCTCTTGAAATCACATGACCAAGAAAACTAACCTCTTCTAACCAAAATTCACACTTAGCTAGTTTATCAAATAACTTCTTTTCTCGTAGAACCTCTAAAACCACTCTCAAATGTTCAGCATGCTCTTCTTCAGATTTCGAATACACCAAAATATCGTCAATAAACACCACAATAAACTTGTCTAGGTACGGATGGAAAATCCTATTTATATACTCCATAAATACCCCAGGCGCATTAGTCACACCAAAAGGCATTACAGAATACTCATAATGTCCATACCTTGTTCTGAAAGCAGTCTTCTGAATATCCTCAGTTTTCACACGTATCTGATGATACCCCGATCTCAAATCTATTTTGCTGAACACACTCGCTCGAACCAACTGATCCATCAAATCATCAATCCTCGGCAAAGGATACCGATTCTTGATCGTCACTTTATTCAGTTGCCTGTAGTCCACACACAACCTCATAGTACCTTCTTTCTTCTTAACCAATAACACTGGTGCGCCCCACGGTGACACACTCGGACGAATAAATTTCTTATCCAACAGATCTTCCAGCTGACTTTTCAATTCAGTTAACTCAACAGTAGACATACGGTACGGAGCCATCGATATCGGCCTAGTACCAGGTACCAAATCAATCGAGAACTCAACTTCACGCTCTGGCGGTAATTCATTCACTTCTTCAGGAAACACATCAGGAAAATCACACACCACGGCTAGATCGCAAATCACCAGTTTATCTTTAGCCTCCAAAGTCGCTAACAGCATAAACAACTCTGCCCCATCTGCTACTGCCTCATTCACTTGCCTTGCTGATAGAAACAAACTCTTTCCTTCCTCAATCTCAGGAAAGATCACAGTCTTATCAAAACAGTTGATATAAACTCGGTTAAACACCAACCAGTTCATACCCAGGATAACATCAATCTGCACTAGTGGAAGACACACAAGGTCCATCCCAAAGTCTCTACCAAAAATACTCAAAGGACAATCTAAACAAACTGAAGTAGTAGTCACTGAACCCTTCGCAGGAGTATCAATCACCATACTCCCATGCATCTCAGATATCTCTAATTTAAGTTTCACAGCACAATCCAAAGATATAAAGGAATGAGTCGCACCTGTGTCAATAATAGCTACAAGAGGAAAGCCATTAATATAACACGTACCTCGGATGAAACGATCATCTGCAGAAGTCTCAGAACCCGATAAAGCAAAGACCTTGCCTCCCGACTGGTTCTCTTTCTTCGGCTTAGGACACTGTGGGCTAATATGACCCAACTCTCCACAGTTGAAACAAGTCATAGTCTTCAACCGGCACTCTGCAGCCAAGTGACCACCTTTTCCACACTTGAAACACTTCTTCTCATTACTGGTACACTCATGGATACGATGTCCAGCCTGACCACATCTGTAACACTTAGCAGGGGCACTGGAGTCTCCCCCACTAGGTCTCCTCATTCCACTCTGTCTCTGGAAACCTTTGCCAGCTGCATACGGTTTTCCACGATCATTCTGATTCTTGCCTTTCCTATCAACCCTCTGCTGATAGCTCTCTGCTCTAGCCTTGGTATCCTGTTCAAAAATCCTGCAACAGTCAACCAAATCAGAAAACACTCTAATCCGCTGATACCCAATAGCCTGCTTTATCTCGGGACGTAACCCGTTCTCAAACTTCACACATTTTGAAAATTCTCCAGTAGCCTCATCATAGGGAGTGTAATACTTCGACAGCTCTGTGAACTTAGCAGCATACTCAGTAACAGACCGATTGCCTTGCTTCAATTCTAAGAACTCTATCTCTTTCTTTCCTCTGACATCCTCTGGAAAGTACTTCCTCAGGAATCTCTCTCTGAACACCGCCCAAGTGATCTCAGCACTCCCAGCAGCTTCCAACTCAGTGCGGGCAGCAACCCACCAATCATCTGCTTCCTCTGACAACATATGCGTACCGAACCTGACCTTCTGGTTATCGGCACACTCAGTCACTCGGAAGATCCTCTCGATCTCCTTCAACCACTTCTGAGCACCATCTGGATCGTATGCTCCCTTGAACATTGGAGGATTGTTCTTCTGGAACTCACTCTGTTGACGAGCAGCTCCCAATCCCACAACATTCGGATTCCCTCCAAGTACTCCAGCTAGCATACCCAGAGCCTCAGCAATCGCAGCATCGTCTCTACCTCTTCCAGCCATCTCTATTCTGAGAACCCAACAAGCTAAAACAATAAGTACTGATAGGGTTACACAACACCTATCACATACAGGGGAACAGAATAATTACGACTCGACTAGACCGACTATGCTCTGATACCACTAATGTAACACCCTTCTAAAATACCCTAATAAATAATTAAAACAACCAAACATAAATCAGAGTAGATATGCAATTTAAGGGTGTCACACTTGACACTTCACACCATGTTCCAAATTAACTCGTCATGCTCATTTATTCATCAAAATAAACATTTGCATAATTCGCAGCGGATAGAAATTAACAACATGCAAAACATGTAACACATTACATGTAAACTTGTTCAACAACCAACAATGAAAACAAGGTAAAACATCCCGTCCCGATGTTACATCTACCAGAGCATGACCCACTAAGGAACTACACTAGACTCCAAGCACTAGCTTCTACTCAATCACTGCTCGTTACCTGAAAACATAGTTGTAAGGGTGAGTTCCTCAATCGATATAATAAGCATTATAAAATATCATGTAATGCTAAGTAATTTAACACATTTCATCACCCAAATCAGATCACACATTCAGCAACGGCAACATCAACTCAAAATCATAATCATACTTAACCCAACACAAAACACACGTATAATATTGGAATACATCCATTCATATTATACGCCATACATAAATTATGCAATGAGACTCCATGCATGCGGTACCGACTATTCGTGAACATATAGTTCAACCTCACCGATCAAATCCAGATACGGCTACCAAGCTCACTAGTCCCACTCATTTGAGACCTAGTGACTCACTCACTAATTCCTCACCATGGGAATTAGCTACCACCCCAAGGGCTATACTATGCACGCTAAATCACCTAGCATGCAAACATCAACAACAATCTACAATGGACATATGCTCACACTCTAAGCCATAAACAGTCCATCCACAATTGCATACATAATAGATATATTCACAGCATTATGCATACCAACATACATCATCAGCATATTTATCACAGAAGCATATCATATCATGCCAAATAATAAATCACAGTATTAGCGCACTCTACTAATACCTATACTGCTCAAAACAACGGGAAATGATCCCTACTATATCATACACCAACATAGGCCAATCATCAAATATGTCCACATTAATTAAATATCAAATTTCCACTTTTCCAACAGTGTTAACCGGTTAACGCCCTGGGTTAACCGGTTAACGCAAACAGAACACGCTTCCTGGCACATTTTAACAGTGTTAACCGGTTAACGCCCTGGGTTAACCGGTTAACGCAAGACAGACATCAATATTTCACAATTCATAACAGTGTTAACCGGTTAACACCCTGGGTTAACCGGTTAACGCAAGACAGAAAGCTGTTCCTGCGCTAACACGAAGCAGAATGCAGAATTCTCCGCATTTTCCGCCGTTGGAGGACTTCCGGACCTCCGATTCCAATTCCGTAAAAAGCTACACGTTCGGAAAATCACGACTCACACAAATACAGATTCAATTACAGCTTTAACACAACTTATCCAACACAATTTTTCAGCATTCAACATCCCAATTAGGGTCAAATCAATGGCTTATTACTACCCATTACATGTTAACCCATAATACCCATTAAACGACGATAAACCCCCCTTACTTGAGTTAATCCGGCAAATCTTTTAGCTTCAAGCTTTTCCCTTCTTCAACCCTCGTTCTCTTGCTCTTCCTCCTTGCCCTTTTCTCACTTTATGTCACTTCTCTGGTTTTCACGTGAAAAAAAACCCTTTTTACCAAATGGAACTCTTTATATATATATTCCAACTTTATTATTCCAATTTATATTATTCCAATAATAATAATAATTCCAATAATAATCCAATTATTTAATTAAATTAATAAATATACTATTAACTTAATTTAAATAATTATCATATTTTATCGGGGTGTTACAAACTTCATAGGTTGAAGATGAAGATCATGATGATCTTCATCTGAATTTCCAGATTTCAAAAAAAAAGTCCAGAAATTAACAAAACTAACACCAAACGATTCATCATGTCATGTACATTCAAGATCCATAAGCAATTCATGCAAAAACGTCAAAACAAGTTCGGATCGAAGAGAATCATTTCAACATGTCAAATATTCAATCATCCATAACTAACTCAAAACAGCACCAAATCACACGATTCAAAGCTCAGATTCATCAGGACAACAAGATCTATAACAATATAGCAACGAATTTTGAAATTAAGAGATGCGAATTATGAACTCTTGAAGTGCAGAGCCTTTGAATCGCGCGCTACACGCTCAGCCAAGCCTCAAATCTCCACTACAATGCTTATGGAGTTGATTGATGATGAATTTGAAGCTCCAGCATACACGAATCCAGCTCAATTTACAAAATCCGTGGAACCTTCAAGCTTCGAGTATGGCTCAATATGGCACCAATTGCTCCAATTACACGTCCAAATCTCCTCAAAAACACCTCATGAGCATGAATCAATCAAAAGAAATAGCTCTTGTGTGAAGAATTTGAAAAATATTTTGAGAGAAAAAATTTGATGATTCTTGAATCTAGATCTGAAAATGAGTGTTAATGCTGAAAACAGTTAGGATTAACAATATATATGCCATGCTAATCATGTTTAGAACCTGTTTAAGCCAAAGCTAAATGAAATTAATCAAGTTTTAAGGTGTATGCACAAATTGGATTTTCACCCCCATGCATGAGGTAGCCACGTGAACAGTGCACGAATCTGACCCAAAACCACTTAAACAAGGCCCATGCAAGCTTATGGATTGGTATTTTATGCCATGATCAACCAAAATGGTTTTATGAAATTTCCTTCAAAAATCTTCATGAGTGAGCACATGATCATGCAAGAAGAATTCATGCCATGTAATGGATGTTTTGGAAACTAGAGGTCATGATGAATAAAATGCCAAAAGAACCACTCATTTTGGAGCTTTGGTTGAAAAGTTATGCCCATTTGAATTTTCAAGCACACTTTGCCATGATTTGATCATATCTCCTCAACCACACACTTGAAATTCATGATCTTGGACTTTTTGGAAATGGGAGAGAAAGATCTACAACTTTCATGTTCAAAAAAATTTCATTTGAAGCCTTCTTGATGATTTAATATTGAGTTGAAGTTGGTCCAAAATCTTTCTATTTTTGGAAAGTTCAAATTATAGGTCACTTGCTATTTTTGGAAATTCTTGACTAGACCTCAAATTCTCCAATGTGAGTGTTTGAAATGTCAAATGAGACTTGTTTGAACATGAATGAAGTATTTCTAATCATTTCCCATCTCCAGATCCATAGTTGACTTTGCAATTGACTTTCTAGGTCTTCAGATGACTTGACAATGTTCTGATGAGATTCAAGCCTCTACCACTTGGGATTTTGCTTCAAAATGACATCATAACTCATATGAACTCTTGTGAATGATTATGGGGTCCAAATCTCAAGAATGACCACCATCTATTGCTCAATGAATGCCTTTAATTGCCTTGACCTGTTATTGCTTCATCTGCAAGACAAAGGTTAGATGACATATTTTTGTACTTTTGGTTAGTGATAAAAAGAAAAGCAATGATATACAAATGCAAACATGCTTGGTGATCAAGAATCACTCTCAAAAAGATGACCCACCCACAGGGAAGGAAGCAAGGTGTCCAATGATCCTTGAGGCAATGCAATGTTATGATATGATGCCATGAGGGATCTTAGGGACAAAATTGGGGTCTTACAGATGGTGAGTGTCTTGGGAATATTCCCCAATTCACGCCCTGGTCGATCACCTCTTATATGCCCAGTAACCGGTATCCCTAGTGTTCCTTCCTCTCTGCTCCCTATTATGACCTTTGTCCCCTGTGGAGTCAGATTTTCCTTAGTTGAAATATACCCTTTTAGGTTTTCCTCAGATGATTTCGGATGTTTGATATCTCTCACCCTTATACCGGTCTTAGATATTCATTCTCCCCGAGCATGTTGTTCTTTCACCCTTATACCGGTGTTAGGATCACATGTCTCTTTGATCTTATTACCGAGTAACCGGTAATACCTCGCCCTGGTGTTTCCCCAGAGGAGTCCTGTTTGGATATTCCCAAGCGAGGTCCTTTAGTAGATTCTCCCCATCTGAGTCCGTATTTTCATCTGAAGTATCCTTTGTGGGTAATTCCGCAGTATTGGCATATTCCCCAATATATGTGCCTTTGAGTCAACTCGGGTCTTTCCATCAATTTATTCTCTTGGAATTCTGCTCCCTAAGTTTTGAGTCGTGCCCTGCTCACACAATTTATCCCCTTTTCTATCCCCATAAGAGTCCCAGAGTCTCCGTCCCATTGAGTGTGTTACTCATATGGATTGTCAATTTCTCCTGACTTCTTTTCTCTTTGGGGACACATATCCCCACAAAGTATTACCCTTTTGCATACATACATTTGCATCATGAGGTCTCTTAGGGACCAAAATTCATCTCTTTGTTATTATTTAAGCCCATTATACCTCGTCGAGACGAAGATTTTAACCTTCACTTCTTCGGCTAGAATGACCTTAAATAGGGGCATCTGTAAGACCCCAATTTTGATCCTAAGATCCCTCATGGCATCATAACATTGCATTTGCAAAGCCTTAAGGATCATGAGCATCTTGGTTCCCTTTGCCTTTGGGTGGGACCTCTTGTAAGTGGTTTGAGATCACCAAGCATGCTTGAATTGTATATCATTACTTTTCTCATTCTATTTACTAACTAAAAGCACAAAAATATGTCACTAACATTTCTTGTTTGTAGCTTGAGCAATCACAAGGTCTAAAAGCTTCTAGGAGATCCTTTGTGCAATGAAAAGGTCAAGAGGAGATGAAAGCAAGCATGGTAATGGTTCCCAAAGCTCTCATCCATCAAATATGCCTCCCAAGTATCTCAATTAATCATTTTGACCAAGCAAGTCAAGGGGTTTGAGGTTTGTTTCCCAAGGAAACCCTAATTCATCTGATCATCAATCATGCCTTGCTCATGAAGCAACCTCAGCCCATGGTCAAATACAATCAGGGGAAGTTCTTTAATTCATTATTACATGCATATTTGAACTTATTTGAGTGTCCTCAATCATAAATTCATCAAGGTATGAGTTGTGGACTTGAGACGTTGATCAGTCAATTCATCTGACTATGTTGAAACACACTGAGACCTAACTTTTCATGTGTTGGTCAAATAGAGATGACCACAAGAGCAAAAATGTTCTTAAGGACAATATGAACAACTTTCATGTTCATCAAAATGAGATTTGAAGCTTGGAAGGCCATCATCCATTCCAGGACATTATAGGTCATTTTAACTGAAACCCTAATTTTGGGTCAACTTCCCAAGCACATAACTCATTCATTTTTCATGATTTTTAGGTGGGACCAAATGAATTGGAAATATTATTGTGTCTACTTCAATAGATATGTTGAGAAAAATTTCAAACTCTCAAAAGAAATACATGTGATAATGCAAAACATTATAGGCCACTTTGGGCCAAATGCATTGAAATGTAAAAAAGTCCAACTTCAAGTGCCCATAACCTCTTTATCAAAAATCCAAATGATGCAAAATTTAAGTCCAAATTGATTGTCTTGAAAATATCTACAATATTCATGTTGAAGATTCTATCATTTGGAGCTTGCATCATTGATACAGAAGGGCTTGAACATTGGCCAAATTTGGAAACTTCCCATATGCATGTTTTGTACCCTACACTTCAAGCTCAAATTTCACTAATTTCCAAGGCCCAATTGGAATTTTGATCAACATAGCATTTGTTCCTCATGAAACAAGCTTTCTAACCATTACTCATAAGGTTGCATTTGGAGTTTGGAAGCATCATTTTCGAAGACATGAAGAATTAAGTGCATTTGGTGAAATTCAATTCAATTGCTATGCATGAGTTGATTACACTTAATGTACATGTCTATTTGCATTCCACATGAACTCAGCAGGTTGTTTCAGCCTTCATTGGGCCTTCCACATGATCACACAAGCTCATGCAATGCAAAATCCATTTGCCATGCACACGAGTTAGCTCATGCATTCAGCTCTCTCCATCTATAAATACCATGCCTTACCTTCATAATTCTCCAACCCGAAGGCGCTTGAAATGCTGCAAGATTGAATCCCTAGCCATACCTAAAGGAACAACTCCATTTTTCTCCAAAAATTCAGATCTGAAATTCAATTGCATTTGGTTGAATTTTCAGATCTAAAGTTCCTAGACCTTATCATTTTATCTATTAAAGATTCTGTTTGCAAAAGGAACCAAAGAAAGTGACTCAATTCTTCAAAATCCAAAGGTTTTGATCAACTGATTTTTGCTTCGAATCTCCTTATACTTTGCTCCATTTGCCTTTATATTGTGTTGTCTGAAGTCCTCTCTATAAAGGCATCATTATTGTGTGTTTAATTGTTGGAATCGAGCAAGTTCAGTTGAACACCGCCAAACTTCCATCTCTGATTTCTCTCTTAATATGGATCTAGAGTGGAAGTGAGTGGCATAGGAGTGATGTACATCACTTCACCTTTCGAATGGTGCCTGGAACGTGCATTTTGATGCACGTTTGAATCTCTGTAATTTTTGGTCTCCACCGGAGCTCATCGGAGAAGACGGTGGCACTGGCCACCGTCTCATTGCCAGATCAAACATGAGCCGTTAGATGCATTTTCCAGTTTATATCACAACCATCAGATCTTATGACTTTTTTAAAGGCTTCGTGTGTCTCAGTTGACTAAGGCATTTGATAGGCGCGCGATGATAGCCCTTGGATGTGTCAGCTCAATTAATGAGACTGGATCCAACGCCTCTCCTTTTTTCATATTTTCTAATTTCTGATTTTATTTTCTTTATTTCTTTTAATTCTATTTTATTTCTAAAATCCATATCTCTTTTATTATTGGTCCAAAAAATATGGGACCAATTGCATTATTTCTCTTTTAATTTCTAGTTTTTAAAAATGATTTTTAATTTTTTTTATTTTATCATTTGCTATTTTTTAACAATTTTCTCTTTTCTGGTCATTTTTAATTCATTTTAAGTAGTTTTTGATATTCAAAAAATACAAAAATATTTTTCTAACTTCCTTGAATGATGACGGATCTATGAAAAATATTCTCATCAATTTATTAATTGATTTGAGATTTATTTGAGATTTTAGTTCAATTAGGTTATTTTTCTTTATTTTTAATTGATTAAAAATAGTTTCTGACCTTTAAAAATGCTGAAATTTTTTGTCAAACTTGGTTTGACCTTGTTGAACTTGGGATAATTCACTTGGACTTTTCAAAGTTGATTTGAAGTGAACTTGAAGTTTGACCTTTCTTTAATATTTTAATTCAAGTTTATTTTCGAATATTAAAAAATGCCAAAAATATTTTGTTTATTTCTTGATTTCCAATCTTCATCTCATTTCTGTTTTTTGTGGTTTGACCTTGATCTTCCCTATCTTTGGTCAACATTTGTTGATTGGTACATTCCATTTCATTTAATGCACTTTATTTTCTTCATTTCCATTATCCATCTTCTTCTTTTTCTTCTTTTCTTTTTGATCAATGAGTTCTATACCCGGACTCGAGTGCACTTAGGATAGGAGAATGACGTAGTCTTGTTGACTTGTGTGGAGTTATTCCTTAGCAAGTTGACTTGCAAGTCCATTCACTTGGTCGAGGTCATGTTGGGATCAATAATGTCACACAAGTAAGTTGTGGTTAGACATTACTCTTTCCAATATAGACCTTCGAAGCCAAGGAACTTAGTTTACCAAGCCCATCTTGACCTATGCTTAGGATGTAGTGCGAAAGTCGTTCAAGTGTAAGATTTGATACGATTGTTACGCGATACTACACTCATAAGAGTCTCTCTTGAGAATATTTTTGGAATACGAGTAGTCGTTTCTCCGATAATATCCGAAAGATGGGATGATGAATATGGGAACCTCTTGTAGAACATGTTTGGCAGGTTTAAACCCTAGTACATTCCCTTTGGGTGGTTCTTAACCGAGACTCCATGCTCGTGATTTGCAACTAACCCTTGATTCATGGTTGATCCGTTGATAAGGTGTAAACCATAATCCACCAAAATGGATGATTGATATTAAGGATAATATGATCCATCCCATGACCTTTGTTTGGTGTGCTTTGCTTGATCCTTGAGTGTGATTGTTGCATTCATGCATTCATGCACTCATTTGAGGAAGCTTCTTCCACTTCTGACTACTCAGGTGGATGGAGGAATGATGAGTGTATTGGTGCAGTTTTATGATCCCTTGTACCGTTGCTTCACGTTTCCGGACTTCCAGCTTTTGCCTACCCTTGAGGAGTATGCTTATCTCGTGGGTATACCTATTCTAGACCAGTTTCCGTTCAGTGGCTTGGAGAGTATTCCTACTTCTCGAGAGATAGCTGACATGTTGCACATAGATGAATCTCTGATTGGTGCTCATATGACTACCAAAGGTGGAATTCAAGGTCTCCCTTCTCAGTTCCTCATTGCTCAAGCTACTGTTTATGGGAAGGCCATGAGTGAGGATGCCTTTGAAGCCATATTTTTACTTCTCATCTATGGGTTGGTATTGTTCCCCAACATCGACAAGTTTGTGGATGTGAACGCTATTAGGATCTTCTCCGCTCTTAATCCTGTTCCGACTCTGTTGGGTGATACCTATTTCTCTTTGCATATGAGGAATGCAAAGGGTGGTGGTGCCATTGTGTGTTGTTTACCTTAGACGGTCACCTTCAAGGAGAACAAGAGATGTCTACGGTGGTCCACGAGACTTATGTCTCTCACTAATGATGATATCTCTTGGTATAACCATGTGTATGATAGTGTGCAGATTATTGACTCTTGTGGTGAATTCTCCAATGTACCTCTTCTTGGTACATGTGGTGGGATTAACTACAACCCTATTTTAGCACGTCGTCAGCTTGGGTTCCCCCTAAAGGATAAACCTAATAACATTTTGTTAGAGGGTGTGTTCTTTCAGGAGGGTAAAGATCCCCAAGGCTTGGAGGGCAGAATGGTTCGCGCTTGGCACAAGGTTCATAAGAAAGGAAGGAAGGAGTTGGGTCCTAAAAATTGTGTTGCTATGGAGCCTTACACTGCTTGGGTAAGGAAGAGAGCATCTGAGTATCGCATGCCTTACGAATATCCGAGACCTACACCTTTGGTTATGGATGGACCTTCAACCCTCCCTAACCAAGGAGTAGAGGAGTTGAGAGACGAAGACCTATCACGTGCCTGGATCCGTGAAAGGGAAGAGTTGCTACAGCAGATTAAGGAGAAAGATGCTTTGATAGAGTTCCTCGAGCATCAGGTTATTGATGATCCTGATGATGCATGGACTTCTCTACTTCCCCAGTCTTCCAAGTTTTGGAAGAGGAAGTATGACCAACTCGCCAAGGAAAAGGCAAATATGGAGGCAGCTTACGAGAAGGAGGTGAAGAGACTTCGCGCATCCTATCTTCCTGTGTCCCGAGCTTTAGATGATTGTTCATAGGGATCCATAGGATGATTATTTTCCTTTTCTCTTGTATATGATTGATAAATGTTGTATTTCTTTTCCCTGATATTATTTGATGAGATATTTCCATATGTGATAAACAGTTAATATTTCCAAAATTTGCAAATAAACCTTAGAGTTCCTTTGAAATAAAAACAAATCATATGCACAAGCATTGCATGCATCATATGCATAAGCAGGTTTTGTTCCCGGCTTCTGGTCTTGTGGTCTAACTCTATGCTCTTCATTTATTTTGAAGACAAGCTGACTCACCGGTACTACACTAGAACCAACTCTTCAAGACTGATGGATCATCTAGAGCAAGAGAACCGTGAACTCAAAGAAGAAGTCGCCAGACTGAGTGCTTTGATGGAATCATTCCTGGCTGCCCAGAGCCAATCTTCTCCGACGCCTTCAACTCCTCCTCAGAGGACAGTCATCTCTGAGTCTGTTTCCTCAACTGTGCCTATAGCCAGTGCACGTTTTGCTCCAGCCTCTATGCCAACCGGATTCCCGTGGGGGATGCCTCCCAATTTCATGCCTGAGGGCCCTGCTCCAACTTTTGCTTCTATGTCGGCATCTAGCCCGGTCCTTGCTGTTCCTCCGCCTGTCGTGCATACCATTCCTAGGGTAGACGACACCATCTATCATTCTGAGCCATCTGAGGGCCCAGATGTCCATGAGAAGATGGACGCTATAAACGACCAATTTCTTGAGCTTCGCAAGGAATTGAAGACTCTTAGAGGAAAGGATCTCTTCTGCAAGTCTGCTGCCGAACTGTGTTTGGTTCCCAATGTGAAAATCCCTGTGAAATTCAAGGTCCCTGACTTTGAAAAATACAAGGGGAACAACTGTCCTCTCAGCCACCTGGTCATGTATGCCAGGAAGATGTCAACTCAGACTGATAATGACCAATTGCTCATCCACTACTTTCAGGACAGTCTGTCCGGTGCCGCTCTGCGCTGGTATATGGGGCTGGATAGTGTGAACATCCGATCCTTCAACGACCTTGGCAAGGCCTTCGTCAAGCAGTACAAGTATAATGTGGATATGGCCCCCGATAGGGATCAGCTAAGGGCCATGTCCCAGAAGGACAAAGAAACATTCAAAGAGTACGCCCAGAGGTAGCGAGAGTTGGAAGCACAGATCGTGCCTCCGCTAGAAGAGAAGGAAATTACCAAGTTATTTATGAAGACCTTGAGTTCATTCTATTATGAGCGGATGGTTGCTAGCGCTCCTTCTGACTTCACCGAGATGGTGAATATGGGGATGCGGTTAAAAGAAGGGGTTAGAGAAGGGCGTCTAACCAAGGAAGAAGGCTCTTCTGCCAAACGTTATGGGGCGTTTGCAAAGAAGAAAGATGGAGAGGCACATGCTATGACCTCCCATGTGAAACCTAGAAGACCCTCTGTGAGGAGGAAGACTGTGCGTCCCGCCGGTAACCAGCACCAGGTGGCTCACATTGCACCTGTTTTCTGAGACAATCAACAGTATCAGCAATATAGCAACAATCAACAATCACCTCAGCAATATCAACAACAGCACCGTCTACAACAGCAGGCCTATCAACCTCGAAACAGTAATCAAACCAGCACGAGTTACGAGAGGAAAAAGGTCACTTTTGATCCGATTCCGATGACATACGCATAACTATATCCCTCTTTGATAGAGAGGAAGTTGATTACTCCGAAAGACCCACCAGCTATACCTGCTAACCCTCAGTGGTGGTATAAGCCTGAATTACATTGTGTATACCACTCTGGTGCTCCCGGCCACGACGTGGAGAATTGCTATCCTTTGAAGACCAAGGTTCAAGACCTTGTCTGGTGTGGTATCCTGTGTTTTCAGGACGTAGGTCCTAATGTGAAGAAGAACCCATTGCCCGAGCATGGGAAATCTGTCAACATGGTCCAGGGCTGCTCTGGCAAGTACAAAGTCAAATATGTCAGTCATATCCGACAGTCTCTGGTCGAGTTGCATCGTTTGCTATGCGAGTATAGTCACTATGAACACGATCATGATAGATGCCGAGTCTGCTCTATTAACCGATTGGGTTGTCGCCAGGTGCGCAAAGATCTTCAGGAAATGCTGGATGAAGGAGTCATTGAGATTCCTCAGAATAGGAATGTTGATGAGGATGAACCTGAGGTCAACGTGATTTCCCCAGTATTCCGGATGCCCGAACCTGTTATCACCAAATACGATAGTAGCAAGCAGAAGGTTTCTCCTTCCTTGAGCATTAAGCCTGCTGGTCCTGTGCCTTACTCGTCCGAAAAGGCAATTCCCTTTCGTTACAACGTTGTTGCTGTAGAAGATGGGAAAGAAATGCCTTTGCCTTCCTCCTTTGTTGTGAGTATTGCTGACGTAAGTGGTTTGACCCGCAGCGGTCGTGTGTTTTCAGCACCACTGAAGCCCCAGGCTAAGGCTGATTTTGTTGAACGCCCGATTGGGAATGCTGTAAGCACCCCGAATCCGGCACCTGTTGTTAAGCCCTCCTCTGTACTAAAAGCTCCTACTTCTGTTGGCCCTAGCGGCAATGTGAAAGAAGACTGCGATGAGATGCTAAGGGTCATCAAGAAGAGTGAGTACAATGTTGTAGACCAGCTTCTACAAACGCCATCCAAGATATTCGTGTTATCATTACTCCTGAATTCAGAACCACATAGAGAGGCTCTGCAGAAAGTTTTAGATGTGGCATATGTAGATCATGATGTCACAATAGAACAGTTCGATAGCATTGTTGCAAACATTACTGCTTGTAACAATTTGAGTTCTTGTGACTCTGATCTCCCTGAGGAGGGAAGAGACCACAACTTGGCTTTACACATATCCATGAATTGTAGAGACGATGCCATGTCCAATGTGCTGGTGGACACTGGGTCATCCCTGAATGTATTGCCAAAAACCACACTCTCAAAACTGTCTTATCAAGGGCCTCCCATGAGGCAGAGTGGGGTAGTTGTGAAAGCTTTTGATGGGTCTCGAAAGACTGTGATTGGGGAAGTTGATCTCCCTATCAAGATTGGACCAAGTGATTTCCAAATTACCTTCCAGGTTATGGACATTCACCCATCGTACAATTGTCTCTTAGGCAGACCATGGATTCACGAGGCGGGCGTCGTGACATCCACCCTACACCAGAAGCTGAAATTTATGAAGAATAAGAAACTGGTAGTGGTAGGGGGAGAAAGGGCTCTTCTGGTTAGCCACATTTCTTCCTTCTCGTATATAGATGCTGAGGATGAAGTTGGAACTCCTTTCCAAGATTTATCTATAGTTGAGCCTATTGAGAAGAGAACTCCTTCATTTACTTCCTATAGAGATGAAAAATGGGCCATTGAGTGTGGTGCAATTGCTGGTCTAGGAAAAATGATTGAGTTGGAAGACAATAAGTCTCGGGCTGGCATAGGCTTTTCTTCTGGGGTTTTCAATGAGAAAGGGTTGTTCAAGAGTGGAGGTTTTATCCACACTGGTTAGGAGGAAGAAGTTGCTGCTGTTTTGGAATAAGATATAGAGGATTCTGACAATTTCATCATCCCCGGAGGGGTCTGCAACAATTGGGTCACTGTGGATATTCCTACAGTTATCCACAAGTCAACGTAATGATCACTTTGTTTAAAAAACCCTTCTCCTATGCCAAAAGGAGAAGTGATGACATTGTTGGCAACATAAATACAATGATATTTTCATTCAATAAATTCATGTTAAATGTTTGTTTTTCCAATTATTTTCCCTTTTCGTTTTTGCATGAAATTGGTGATCACATAAAACTCTAAAAATAGAACAAAATCAATCTTTTCATCTGCATAATGATTTGCCTTGTTTGATTTCTAAAAGCTTTTCATATCCAAAATCATTATGCAGGTTGATCAAACCCATTGAACATAATGATCCGACGCCAACTCCCAATTTTGAGTTCCCTGTATTTGAGGCAGAGAAAGATGATGTTGAAGAGATTCCTGACGAGATTACCCGTCTACTTGAGCATGAAGAGAAAATCATTCGGCCGCACCTTGAGAATCTGGAAACAGTCAACTTGGGGTCTGAAGATTGTGTGCGAGAGGTCAATATTGGGGCACTCCTGGAAGAATCTGTTAAAAAGGGGTTGATTGAATTGCTACGAGAATATGTTGATGTCTTCGCCTGGTCATATGATGACATGCCTGGTCTGGATACAAATATCGTGCAACATTTCCTACCCATGAAGCCTGAGTGCGTGCCTGTGAAGCAGAAGCTCAGAAGAACTCATCCTGATATGGCAGTAAAGATCAAGGAAGAAGTTCAGAAGCAAATTGATACGGGGTTTCTGGTGACTTCTACATATCCTCAATGGGTGGCAATATTGTGCCCGTGCCTAAGAAAGATGGAAAAGTCTGAATGTGTGTGGACTATAGAGACTTGAATAAAGCTAGTCCGAAAGATGGTTTCCCTCTACCACATATTGACATGTTGGTAGATAATACAGCTAAATTCAATGTCTTCTCATTTATGGACGGATTTTCCGGATATAATCAGATTAAGATGGCACCCGAGGATATGGAGAAGACAACATTCATCACACCTTGGGGAACATTCTGTTATCGAGTGATGCCCTTCGGTTTGAAGAACGCCGGAGCCACGTATCAACGAGCTATGACCACCTTGTTCCATGATATGATGCACAAGGAGATTGAGGTATATGTTGATGATATGATTGCTAAGTCAAGAACGGAAGTTGAACATGTAGAGCACCTGTTAAAGCTTTTTCAGCATTTGAGGAAGTACAAGCTTCATCTGAATCCCAACAAGTGTACTTTTGGAGTCCGTTCTGGAAAGTTATTGGGCTTTATTGTCAGCGAAAGAGGTATTGAGGTTGATCCTGCAAAGGTCAAAGCAATACAAGAGATGCCTGCGCCAAAAACTGAGAAGCAAGTCCGAGGTTTTCTTGGCCGCTTGAATTATATTTCCAGATTCATATCCCACATGACTGCCACATGTGCTCCGATATTCAAGCTCCTCCAGAAAGATCAGTCCCATGATTGGACCGAGGATTGCTAGAAAGCTTTCGATAGTATCAAAGAGTATCTGTCTGAACCTCCAATCCTGTCTCCGCCTGTAGAAGGAAGAACTTTGATCATGTATTTGACAGTTCTTGAAGACTCGATGGATTGTGTACTTGGTCAGCAAGACGGATCAGGGAAGAAAGAGTCTGCTATTTACTACCTAAGTAAGAAGTTCACTGATTGTGAGTCTCGGTACACAATGCTTGAGAAGACATGTTGTGCTTTCGCTTGGGCCGCTAAGCGTTTACGCCAGTATTTGATAAATCATACAACTTGGTTGATATCCAGAATGGATCCAATCAAGTATATATTTGAGAAGCCTGCTTTAACTGGGAGGATTGCCCATTGGCAGATGTTGTTATCTCAGTATGATATTGAGTAACGAGCTCAGAAGGCTATTAAAGGTAGTATCTTGGCTGACCACTTGGCACATCAGCCGATTGAGGATTATCAGTCAGTTCAGTATGATTTCCCACATGAGGAGATTCTGTATTTGAAGATGAAAGATTGTGATGAGCCTACACTCGACGAAGGGCCAGAGCCTGGTTCCAGATGGAGTATGGTATTTGATGGCGCCGTAAATTAGTACGGAAATGGTATTGGGGCAGTAATTATTACTCCTCAGGGCACACATATTCCTTTTACAACAAGGCTAACTTTCAAATGCATGAATAATATGGCTGAGTATGAGGCCTATATTATGGGATTGGAAGAATGCATTGATCTAAGGATCAAGCATCTTGATGTTTATGGTGATTCGGCCCTCGTTGTCAATCAGATCAAGGGTGAATGGGAGACGAATCAGCCTGGTCTTATTCCATATAGAGATTGCACGAGGAGGATTTCAACGTTCTTTACTGAGGTTAACTTCCATCATATTCCTCGAGATGAGAATCGGATGGCAGACGCTCTTGCTACGCTTGCTTCGATGATTGTGGTTAAACTGTGGAATGAAGTTCCCAATATCACCGTGATGCGCTTGGATAGACCAGCTCATGTATTTGCAGTTGAAGAAGTGAAGGATGATAAACCATGGTATTATGACATCAAGTGCTTCCTCCAGAACCAGGTTTATCCTCCTGGGGCATCTGTGAAAGATAGGAAGACTTTGAGAAGATTGTCAGGCAGTTTCTACCTCAATGGCGAAGTGCTTTATAAGAGAAATTTTGACATGGTTCTGCTCAGATGCGTGGATAGACACGAAGCAGACCTGTTGATGACTGAGGTCTAGGAAGGTTCATTTGGTACCCATTCCAATGGACATGCCATGGCTAGAAAGATGTTGAGAGCAGGCTACTTTTGGCTGACAATGGAGTCTGACTGCTGCAAGTACGTGAAGAAATGCCATAAATGTCAGATTTATGCGGATAAGATTCATATTCCCCCGACACTTCTGAATGTAATTTCATCACCATGACCTTTCTCTATGTGGGGAATTGACATGATTGGCATGATTGAGCTGATAGCATCCAATGGACACAGGGTTATTCTCGTAGCAATTGATTACTTCACTAAGTGGGTTGAAGCGGCATCATATGCAAATGTGACCAGGCAGGTGGTCGTGAAGTTTATCAAGAATCAACTCATATGCCGTTATGGTGTGCCAGATAAGATCATTACTGATAATGGATCTAACTTGAACAACAAGATGATGAAAGAACTGTGTAACGAGTTCAAGATTGCGTACCATAATTCTTCTCCTTATAGACCCAAGATGAATGGGGTTGTTGAAGTTGCTAATAAGAATATCAAGAAGATTATCCAGAAGATGGTTGTCACGTACAAAGATTGGCATGAGATGCTGCCATTTGCTTTACATGGATATCGTACATCTGTCCACACTTCAACAGGGGCAACCCCTTTCTCTCTTGTTTATGGCATGGAGGCTGGACTCCCAGTAGAGGTGGAGATCCCATAAATGAGAGTCTTGATGAAGGCCAAGTTGACTGATGCTGAATGGGTTCAGAGTCGTTATGACCAGCTGAATTTGATAGAAGAGAAGAGATTGACTGCCATGTGTCATGGTCAGCAGAGAATGAAGAAGGCTTTTGATAAGAAGGTCAAGCCTCGTGTGTTCCGAGAGGGTGACCTCATGCTCAAGAAGGTCTTGTCTTTCGCGCCCGATTCCAGGGGCAAGTGGACTCCAAACTATGAAGGTCCATATGTTGTTAAGAGAGCCTTTCCAAGCGGTGCTTTGATACTTAAAACTATGGATGGGGAGGATGTCACTCGTCCTGTGAATTCAGATGCAGTCAAGAAATACTTCGCCTAAAAATAAAAACAGAATAGCTCACTAAGTTGAAAACCCGAAAGGGCGGCTTAGGCAAAAATGAGCGTCTCGGTGGATTGAAAACCCAAAAGGGCGATCCAGGCAAAAGTTAGAGACATAAAAAATGAATATATGCATCCCGCTAGATTGAGTACCTCATCCTAGGGCAATCTAGGCAAAAATTAGGGATTTGGCAAGTAACTGCATCCTGACAAGACTGTGTTCTACAACTGTCATCCATCAGAGATTCTTGTTCATTCGTCGTCAACCAAAGCTTCGAATACATTGAATTCAGAATTGGTGGAGAAATGGTCATTATGTTCAATGTAGCCCTTTTCCAATATATATCACCAATTTCAAACTTGTAAAAAAATCTATGGGGTCTTGCCATTTGCAGGCTACCATTCCATCAAACGAATTTGAGCCTTTTATCCAATTATTTGCACTCTTATTTGCTTTTATTTCAACAAATGTTTTGCATTTTTTAATTGAGAAAATATCACCGTTTTAAATAAATGAATTTTTCATAACTTGTTTTTTAAACAAAGTGAACATTCACAATGACAAAAGGATACTTAGGAGATCCTCAGTGCTCTCCCAAGGGTGGTATGATCCCCAACAGGGTAAGACATTTGTTCATATCCCTGGCATGACTGTATCTTCTTCCTTCGGAGCCCCTTTTATGGTTCATCCCCGAGTGGTATGCTTGTTGAGATGTTCACCACTCTCCCCTTCAGCGGAAGAGCGATCTTTTCTCCTCAGCAAGTGTGATCTCCTTGGTGAGTTTGGTAGTTGGTATCGGATCGCCAGATTCCTCGTATATCCCTTAGATGGATTCCCCAGTAGAGTTGTTTTTGTGGAAGTTTCTGCCTGTGCAATGAACTTTTCTCCCCAGCCGGATTGACTGATGATTCATCCCCCAGAGATTTTTTGATTTCCTGGTATCTCTGATTCCCCGGCAGATTGGATACTCTCCATTGGAATTTTGGGCTTCCTCCCTTGAGATGTAGTACCGGACGGTTGTGTACCTTTTCCTTTGGAGCTGTTTGTGTTAGAATGTTTGTTTGTCAGCATTCATCATACATAAATCACGCATATGTGCATATAACCTTCAAACATTTGGATATTCATATTGCATTTTTTGCCATATATCTATTGTTTGTTATCCTCTGCTAGTTAGTAATACATTTCCCAAGAAGATGTCGGTGTCTGATCCCTCAATATAGAGTCATCCCCTTTAAGCAGAAAGTGTTTATCTTTCCTGCCATATTCCCCACTGAGTTATATCCTCGTGGAAGACGGTTGTTTATGCTTCCTCCCAACACATATATTGGGATGGGTTCCCCTATTGAGTTATATCCTCATTAGGATGAGTCTCGATTCAGTTTGCCTTTTTGGTTTGATCCTAAATTGGTATCTTGTGACTGTCTCTGGTGTTTCCCTGTGGTAATTGAATAATTGCTCAGTAATCAATAATTATTCACCTTATCCTCAGCGGAGTTTTTGGTTTTATACCCATATACCGGTAGTTGTAAACCCTATTTTCCCCCTTTTTGCAGAGTTAACCATTGTTGTTCATCCTAGTTGATGACGATTACTCTTCTGTGGTTTTCTACCCAGTATCCGGTAGATGTAATCCCCTCTTTGACGGTTATCATTATCCAATATTCGGTATTGATATTCCCTCCTTCTTTTGGATAATTGCTCTGATTAAGCAATTTTATCCCCAGCGGGTCCTCTTTCATTTACCGTTTACCGATGATGTTTGTTGCTCCCCTTGTTTGGTCATCATTATATACCTAGTTTTGGTATCCCGATGCCTTTCTCTGTCGGTCGATTTATCCTTTATTAACCCAGTAATCGGTTGTTGATAATCTTCCATGCGAGTATATTATCTATGTTCCGACGGTAATAGATAATATACCTCACACACTCTTTGGTCGAAGCCTTTTGTTCTTCCCTAGTCGAGTAAGATTCGTATCCCTGTTTTGGAATCGAAGGTCCATCCCATAATCGAGTTTGCGTTCTGCCCTCTTTTTGGATGATGAGTGTTTTGGGAATATTCCCCAATTCATGCTTTGGTTGGTCACCTATTATATGCCCAGTAATCGGTATCCCTGGTGTTCCTTCCTTCTGCTCCCTATTATAACTTTGGTCCCCTGTGGAGTCAATTTTCCTGAGTTGAGATATACCTTTTAGGTCTTCCTCAGATGATTTGGTTGATTGATATCTCTCACCCTTATACCGGTCTTAGATATTCATTCTTCCCGAGCTTGTTGTTCTCTCACCCTTATACCGGTGATCAGATCACATGTCTCATTGAGCTTGTTACCCAGTATTCGGTAACACCTCATCCCGCTACTTCCCCAGGAGAGTCTTTTTAAGACATCCCCAGCGAGGTATCTATTGTGGATCGCCTTTTTCTGTGTTGGCATATTCCCCAACACATGCACCTTCGAGTCAGCTCGATGTCCTTCCATTGGGTTTACTCCCTTTGGGATTCTGTTCCCCAAGTTTCAAGTCGTGACCTGCTTACGCATTTTTTTATTCTTCTTCTTATCCCTATGAGAGTCTCCAGAGTCTCTATCCCTAGTGAGTGTATTACTCCTATGGATTGTCAATTTCTCCGGATGTCTTTTCTTCTTTGTGGACACATATCCCCACAGAGTTTGTTTGTTTTGCATACATACATTTGCATTATGAGGTCTCTTAGGGACCAAAATTTGTCTCTTTGTTATTATTTAAGCCCATTCTACCTCGTCGAGACGAAGACTTTAACCTTCACTTATCCGGCTAGAATGACCTTAAATAGGGGCATCTGTAAGACACTAATTTTGTCCCTAAGATCCCTCATGGCATCATAACATTGCATTGCATAGCCTCAAGGATCATTGAGCATCTTGGCTCCCTTTCCCTTTAGGTAGGGATCTCTTGTGAGTGGTTTGAGATCACCAAGCATGCTTGAATTGTATATCATTGCTTTTTTTGTTTTATTTACTAACCAAAAGCACAAAAATATGTCACTAACATCTTTTTATTTGTAGCTTAAGCAACCACCAGGTCAAGAGCTTCAAGAAGATCCTTCGTGCAAGAGATGAGGTATTTTCTTGGGATTAGGATCACATGATTATTATAAGGAGCTTACATGAGGTAGGGTTTCATTTTGAAGCAATTTCACCAAGTGGTAGAGGCTCAAGTTAATCAAGACATTTCAAGGTCATCTGAGGACCAAAAGTCAACTGTGTAGTCAACTGAGGGCTATGACGTGGGGAAATGAGTTGAGACGCCTCAATCATGTTCAAATGGGGTCTATTCATCATTCTAAACATCCATCTTGAAGATTCAAAGGTCATGGCAAAAGTTACTAAAAATGGAAAATGACCTACAATTCAAAGTTTCCAAATTTGGCAAGTTTTGATCCACTTTCAACTTGACTTGTCAATGTCAAAGAAGTTTCAAATTGATTTTTGGTGAACATGAAAGTTGTATATTTTTATCTCCCCTTTCCAAGAAGTCCTATTCATGTCCATATGATGAATGGTTGAGAAGTTACGGTCATTTGATCACAAAGTGTGCATGGAAATTCAAAATGGCATAACTTTTGATGTAATACTTCAAATTGGTTCATTTTTTACAAAGTGCTTCTCATGTTCAAGGCATCTCAAAGTAACATCATTTGGCTCAATTAGTGCAAAGGAATCATGGTCAAATGTTCATTATTTCACACATGTACAAAATGGAGCAAATTTTCACCATTCGTTCTTGGCTTGAGATGTAAGCTAAATAATCTTCAAATCATGACCATTGGTTGCTCTTGAGTGAATTCCAATCATAACATGGAGATGAACACATGTATTATGGGCATGTGAGCTTCATGTGCATTTTTGCAAATTGCTTCATAACTCACTAATCATGATTAGTGGATGGAAAAGATGATTAGCATTGTCATTAGCATGAAGTATAAATAGTGAAACCCTAATCATAAATGCCATAACAACCATTTCAGATCTAGAATTCAAGAGTCTCTCCAAAATTTTCTCTCAATCGAATTTGATTTTTCTCCACACAAGCCTCAAATATTATTACATATTCTTGATCCTCATGCTTCACTGATCAAGAATCATCCACTGTTTGGTGCAATTCATCAAGAAATCATGCAGTTCAAGTTCAAGTGCTTTCAGCCATTGATTCTTGCTTAAAGCTTCAAAGGAAGTGTAGTGGAGTTGATCTGGAGCAGTAGAGCTTGAGAGATCGCGGTTTCCGAGGTCTTCATTTCCAGGTGATGCAATTTTGGATCTCTCCTTTTGCTGTTTTTTTATCATAGACTTGTAGATCGTGTTGTGTAGATCATGTACATATGCTTAGAATTGAGTTTGAGTGAGAATTGAGGATATGGTGTTGATTGGAAGTTTAGATCTAGAAAATGTTCCTCTTCAATTTGCAAAATCCAGGGAGAATTAGGAGAAATTGAGTTGATATTTGGAATCAGCATGGAAAGAGGAGTCGAATGGTGTAGGCCTTGTGAAATTCTGGAAAAGTGTAGGGAGGCGCCACCGTGGGGCTCGCCGGAGAAGACGACCGGAGCGGAGCTCCGACGTCTGTGTTAAATGCTAGGGTTTGCTGATTGCACGCCATGTGTGCCATTGCGTGGAAGAACGATTGGAGGAGGTTTGTCTGACCAGGCTACGCGTGTGTTTGAATGCTGACTGTGCGTGATGAGTCAATTAATGAAACGCAGCGTTTCATTCATTTAAACGGGGACCGTTGATCTTAGCGCGCGCCATATCAGATGGTTGTGGTTTTTTCTGGATTTTATTCAAATATCTTCATTTCACTCCATTTTCCATGTTATTTCAATTATTTTGTTCACTTTGTAAAATTCATAAAAAATGCAAAAATTGTCCAAATGAGTCCCAATTTTTTTTCATAGTTTTGTACTGGTGTCTACTTTTTTATGGTTCTAAATTCATGTATTGTTGATGTCTGGATTTTTAGATGGGAATTTTTGAATTGATGTTGTGCCAAATTGACCTAGTGCATTCAATATATTGTGAAATCCTCATTTTTGACCCATTTGATCCACTCTTTTGCATACATGACATCCATACATGACATGAATTATTGGTAACTGGTTTGGATTTTTTCTCACATGTTATCATCATTTTTGATACATAGAGAAAAGTGTGACAATTTGTGTCACATTTTTGACATTGAATAGGTGCATTTTTGTTCACATAGCATTTGCATCATTCTGGAATTGATTTTTTGCATGTTGAACATTCATGGCATGAGAAACTTATACAAAAAATCTCAAAGTAATTGCATGCATTTCTGATTGGGTATGAATTTTCTAAGTTGGAAGCTCATTTTGTGCATATTTTTGAGGCTTTTTGAAGCATTTGAATGATATTTGGAGTATGGTGGATCTTTGGCCATGGTGATTGGAGTTTAGGGGTTCATATGGTTCTGTTTGGGGCTTGTGATTTGATTCATCTCATGCCATTGGTTGTTTATGCGTTGTTGTGTTGATTGGATGTACATAAGCTAACTTTGTTGTTTTGTTTCAGGATTGGATACTTAGCATTGGTAATTGGGTTTGTTCTCACTTTGTGAGATGCAAATACATTGAGTACTGACCTATTGTTGTTTTGCAGGGTTTTAATCAATGTGGTGAGCTCATGAGCTCATTTGAGTGCAAGGGCACTTATGCACTGAATTGTGTAACTGTTAGAGGGTTTCGCTGCTTGTTTTCTGGTTTTTTGACTGAAGTACTGACTGTTTAGTCTTTGTACAGGTACCTTAGTTGCTTGCTTGCTTTAGCTCTTGCTTAAGCTTTGGATTGTGGTTGACACACCACTCAGGTAGTTAGCTTCTTACTTCATGTAGTCTGAAGTTCTGTCACCTTTTTGGCAGGCATTTTGCTGGCAAGTCCTCCTTCAGAGGCTCTGTTTGTATTTGTTTAAAATTGTGCTCAAAGACCTCTAAGAAGAGGCATGTGTTATTTGATAAGACCTCCAAGAGAAGAGGCAATTGACGAATAAAAGGGATTAGTAGCCAATCCCCCGCTATTCAGGGTGTCGTTCTTTATGCTCGCACTACGTGCTGATGCTTCTGAACATGTGCCCCAGATCTTTGTCCAGAGTCTGTCAAGTGGAAAAGGATCCCACTTTCTGGATCCCCACGCTTTCTTTATCATGAGCTTATCCTGGCGAGGGTTAAGAGCATGAGGTCTCATCCTCATTACCGATTTGATCAGCTTCACCCTAATGTTAAATGTTAATGGTTAAGAGCTACAGATTACCCTTTACAGTTTGGCTTGTTTGTCGAGGTTGACATGACCCCTCTTGGCTAAAGCCCACCCATTGTTTCAGCCTCTTGTATGGATATAGTGTGTGATGTTTGTTTACTTGTGAGTTAAGTTCTTGTTAGAGACCTCAATTTAGGGATGTTGATTGCATGACAACTATTAGGCTCGAGTCTTAATCTCCCTATTAGTTTCTTGTTTCCCGGGTCTCGGGTTAGGAGAGTGTTTTACCCCATGGAACTTTTGATGTGTGTGCTCTTGAACTAGGAGTTTCCATTTAAGCTTAATTGGAGGATCATTACCATGTTCATCCAAGTGTAAGATACAAGATACATGGAGGATCTCTTATGAGACTTGTTTGATTGCTTATACTTTGTGCTTGCTTATTCCAAAGGATGGGAGCTACTTGGATCATCAATATGATCTCAAGAGAGGAACTCCTAGTGTGGTTTCATTTCTTATCCCTCATCTTTTGTTTTCCTTAGGACTTAGCCCTTCTTCTTCATCTCTCCACTCTAACCCAAGCCAAAACCCTTTTTGTGCAAACATTTAACCTTTGTTTTCAACATTAGAAACCTAAGCCTTATGCTTTTGATTTTCAAACTTTCTTTTCATAACACTCATTTTGAATTGAATCTCTAAGTCAACTTTGACTACTTTTGTATATACTTCTAATTGGTAAATATAACCCATTCAAATTTCCCTTTTGTGGTTCCAATGGCCACTTTCTTAATCAAAATTTTCCATAACCTTTAGCTATTAGGTTTGAGTTATCCTTGTGGTAGATGTAATACTCACCTATATCCTTAGTGATGGACAATGAGTCTTCCATGCTTATTATAGGGTTAACCCCTCACTAGCATATTGAAGCTATCCTCACATGGTGGATTTGTGGTTTGGTTGAGTTTTCTCCCTTTGATAACAAAAGACCTTAAGGCTTTTGGACCAATCAATTCACCAATTTGTTTTGAGATTTTTACCCCGAACTACGAGGTTTTGATCCTAATCTTTTTATATGATGGTACGTAGGTAATGAGTTTATCCATCCAAACACAAAATGTAAATAACTTGTACATTCTCTTCTCATCTCTTCAATCATGTTTGCACAAATAAAATTTTCACAAGACAAACTACCTTACAACAAGTATGAAAAGGGCTCCCTAGGAGTACCTAGGATGTTTAGGGTGCCTAACACCTTCCCATTGCATAACCAACCCCCTTACCCAAATCTCTGTTTCTTTTATTAGTTTTTGTTGAAACTATTAGGTTTTTGTTCGCTTTCTAACCATTCCTTTGGATAAATAGAAGTGCGGTGGCGACTCGACTTGTATGGTTTACCTTGGATTTAGTCAATATCTCCAATGGTAACGAATACCCCGCTACACCACTGTCTTCCTCTTTCTCTTCAGTGTTTGTCATGAAGGCTATGCTTTTGGCTTTCTTTTCAGATTCATCACTCATCCCCAACTCGAATGTTTGGACGGATCCAATTAGCTCATCCACTCTCATATTGCAGATGTCTTGAGATTCTTCTATGGTTGTCACTTTCATGGCAAATCTCTTGGGAAGTGACCTGAGAATTTTCCTCACAAGCTTTACATCTGACATCTTCTTACCCAGGGCTCCTGAGGCATTAGAAATTTCAAGGATATTCATATGGAAGTCATGAATACTTTCATCTTCTTTCATCCTTAAATTCTCAAACTTGGTAGTAAGCAGCTGCAATCTAGATATCTTCACTCTAGAGGTACCTTCATGAGTGGACTTGAGAATATTCCAAGCATCTTTAGCCACCTCACATTTGTTCACTAGTCTGAAGATGTTCTTATCAACCCCATTGAATATAGCATTCAATGCTTTAGGGTTTCCAAGAGCTAGTTCATCCTCCTCCTTGGTCCATTCTTCCTCAGCCTTCTTATCAATTGTAACTTCTCCTTCCTTAATAATGACGGAATGTCCCCAGCCTGTTAGAATAGCCTTCCAAGCCTTATTATCCAAATATTTCAAGAAGGCTACCATTCGAGGTTCCCAATAATCATAGTTAGATCCATCCAGAATTGGTGGTCTGTGAACAGATCCTCCGTCTCTATCCATAGTACTAGAAAGTAACATCCCAAGATCTCACCCAGAACCAGAGCAAGATGCCTGCTCTAATACCAATTGAAATTCTGGTATCAGATATGAGATGTCAAAGGTAATGTCACGACACTAATATCTGAACAACTACTAAAATATAAACAGGATAAAAGACAAAGAAACAATAGACCAAGTGACACAAGCAATGATTAACCCAGTTCGGTGCAAACTCACCTACGTCTAGCGGCTACTAAGCCAGGAAGGAAATCCACAAAACAAAATTAGTTCAAAGACTCTCAGTAAACAACTTCAAGTTACAGTCTTTTCACCTAATCTCTACCCGTGTGACTTCTATCTAAGAACTCATAGATATGAGACCCTACTCACTCCCCCTCAATCACAACAGTGATATAAAAACAAATAGTACAAAGAAAGAAGACACTCTTCAAGAACACATACAAATCTTGCTTAAAAGCTTCAACCAAGTAAACACACACTCATGCTTCAAAGCTTATAGTGGACAAATTATAACACAAAAGTAAGTCCAATTCAATCATCAATAAAATGAATGAATGGCTCACAATACACAAGCTCACACAAGACTAAAACCCTTAAACTCTCTCACTATTTCGTTCATTTCTTGTGTGTTAAAACCAGGTTTTAAATGGCCTTTAAATAGAAGCTTTTGAATGGGCCTGGACATCAAAAAACCCTAAATCTAATGTCCTTGCGTATCTTTTTATTCACGACAGCTGATCATCCCTTATTGGAAAATTAATCAATCTGGTTTTAAATCAAATTACTCCTTGAATGGCGCCTTCAATCTCCACATCAATCACACACAGATTTGCATGAAAAGCACAATCTCAAGATACATAACATTCAGACTGAATGTTGTTTATACAAATGTCTTAACATTGGGTCTGACATCTCAGCTAAATCTTGCACAACTATATTTAAACATCCTGCAGGAAACTGATATCACATGTCAAGACAACACTCGTGACAACTTGTGATAACTCTAGGTTTTAAAAAAATTGATGCCAACACATAGAACCAACAGATAAAGAGACATTCAAAGAGTACGCGCAGAGGTGGAGAGAATTGGCTGCTCAGATCACTCCTTCTTTAGAGGAGAAGGAAATGACAAAAAAAAATTGAAAACCCTGAGTTCATTTTTTTATGAACGCATGATTGCTAGTGGCCCCAGTGACTTTACTGAAATAGTAAATATGGGGATGAGGCTTGAGGAAGGTGTCCGTGAAGGACGTTTATCAAAGGAGGAAGTATCGTCAAGTAAGAGATATGGAAGCAGTTTTGGGAAAAAGAAAGATAGCGAAGCTAATGCAATAACCAGTGGGAGGAACGGGAGGCCTCAGATCAGAAAGAATCAACCACCCCGTCAACACCTTCATTAAGTATCTTCAGTCATTCCTGTATTTTTGAATAATCAAGCAACACCAATTTAGCAACACCAATTCAGCAACCACAACAACGTCAACAGCAACAACCGCAACAACGAACGAACACCTACAACAACAATACCAACAATCATCATCAATAAAACTCTGAGAGGAATAAGGTCTCTTTTGACCCGATTCCTATGACTTATGCAGAGTTGTATCCGTCTTTGGTTCTCAAGAACCTACTCCAACCAAGAAACCCTCCACAAATCCCAGAACCACTTCCATGGTGGTACAAACCTGAACTCCGTTATGCTTTACACCAAGGAGAACCCGGACATGATATTGAGAACTGCTATCCGCTCAAGTATGAGGTTCAGAAGCTGATAAAGAATGGAATGGTGTCCTTTAAGGACCATGCGCCAAACTTGAAAGCAAATCCACTACCTGCTCATGGGAATTCTTCTATTAATATGATGGACGATTGTCCTGGAGAGTTTAAAGTGTTTGATGTTCGTTTCATCCGGAGGTCCTTGGTACATATGCATAAGGACATCTGTATGGTGAGTGATTGTGAGCATGACCATGATGGTTGTGCAATCTGCAGTGTCAACCCGAGAGGTTGTAAGGTTGTGAAAAGGGACATCCAGCGGTTGATGGATGAAGGCATGATTCAAATTGTTCAATCTCGTCATGTAGATGACGATGTCAATGTCATAGTGCCCATTTTTAAGCAACCACATAGATTGGTGATTCAATACGACAGTAGTAACAGTAACATCGTCAGCAACAAATCAATATCGTCGTTGGTTATATGGTTAGCGGGTCCAGTCCCGTATTCATCTGATAAAGTTGTTCCGTATCAGTACAATGCAACAATGTTGAAAGATGGTTAATAGGTCCCGTTACCTACGACCAAATCTGTAGTGAGCATTGCTGATGTTACCAAGGTGACCCGTAGTGGTCGTGTGTTTGGGCCAGTGTTCCCGAAAGACAAAGAAGATTCCACTGCCAGTAAGGAAGTGGAAGTGCCTGTTGTAGTTCCAGTTAGTGCTTCAAAGGGTAAGTTTGGTGAATCCATCAATTTGAAGGCTAATGATGATGATAAGGTAGTTTGTATGATAAAGAAGAGTGAGTTTAATTTGGTTGAGCAACTGTTCCAAACCCCCTCAAAGATTTCAGTACTGTCTCTGCTTATTGTAAGACCCCAATTTTGACCCTAAGATCCCTCATGGCATCATAACATTGCATTTGCATAGCCTCAAGGATCATGAGCATCTTGGTTCCCTTTGCCTTTGGGTGGGACTCCTTGTGATTGGTTTGAGATCACCAAGCATGCTTGAATTATACATCATTGTTTCTCTTACTTTTGTTTACAAAAAAAAAATATAAAAAGAGAAAAAAAATATAAAAAAAATAAATAAATAAAATATAACAAAAAAAAATTGGACTTGGGCCTCTCTCATTTGAGCCCACTGGTCCACAAAAACCAGGTTATAAATTTAGAGTTTCAGTGAAACAAAAGGACAGGCCATTCCTATTACCCTGGCAGGAAAAAGAAAGTGATAGAAGAGCTAACAGAGTTCAGAGCAACCTCAAGAGGCTGAAGGGAACTCATCGGCAGAGAACCAATTCCCTCTCGTATAAACCCTTAGATTGGTCTGCAAACCCAACGGTGCAATTCAATTTTATTCGATCTCTCCAATCAGGTTTGCCCTATATCCATCATCTTTATGCCTTCAATTTGAATTTTCTGAATATATGAGGTATTATGGGTGAATTTGATACCCTTTTAATGTATGTGTTTGACAAGAGGTTTAGGCCTCCTGCCCTTGGTTGCTTTTTGTGAGCGTTTTTGTGAATTGAAAGGGCATGATTCATGTGGTTACATTTTGATTTGGGGGCAAACCTTGATTACCCTATCTTGTTTCTCTAACCTGTTTGTTGAGTTTTTTTGTGAGGGCTCACATGACTCTTGCAGAGATGGCCCGGTTTTCCATTTTATTTGTGGGATACCCCCTGGAGGTTTATTCTGATTACCTGTGCTTAATGGCTTGAGATATTTGTTTGTGACTACTTATTCCAAAGGATGAGAGCTACTTGGATCATCAATATGATCTCAAGAGGGGAAATCCAAATATGGTTTTATTTTCTTTTCCCTTATCTCTTGTATGTTTAGGAATTTAACCCTTCTTTTTTTCCCCATTCTAACCCAAGGCAAAACTTTTTGTGCAAACAATAACTTTTGTTTTCAACATTAGAAACCTAAGCCTTATGCTTTTGATTTTCAAAACTTATTTTTCATAACACTTATTTTGAATTGAACCTTTTAATCCACTTTAACCATATTTTTGTAAATACTTTTAATTGGTAAATATAACCCATTCAAATACTTTTTGTGGTTTCAATGGCCACCTTCTTAATCAAACCCTTTTTTTTTATAACCATTAGCTATTAGGTTTGAATTATCCTTGAGGTAGATATAATACTCACCTTTATCCTTAGTGATGAACAATGAGTCTTCCATGCTTATTACAAGGTTAACCCCTCACTAGCATGTTGAAGCTATCCTCACATGGTGGATTTGTGGTTTTAGGTTGAGTTTTCTCCCTTTGATAACAAAAGACCTTAAGGTTTTTGGACCAATCAATTCACCAACCTTTTTTTGAATTTTTTTACCCCGAACTACGAGGTTTTGATCCTAATCTTTTTTAAAGATGGTACGTAGGCAATGGGTTCATCCATTCAAACACAAAATGTAAATAAATTTGTATATTATTTTCTCATCCCTTCAATCATGTTTGCACAAATAAAATTTCACAAAAATAAAACAATAACCTTACAACAAATGTGAAAAGGGCTCCCTAGGAGTACCTAGGATGCTTTGGGTGCCTAACACCTTCCCATTGCATAACCAACCCCCTTACCCAGATCTCTGATATTTTTACTAGTTTTTGATTCGATAAAACGTTTAGGTTTTTGTTCGCTTTCTAACCATTCCTTTGGATAAATAGAAGTGCGGTGGCGACTCGACTTGTATGATTTACCTTGTATTTAGTCAATAAATCTAATGGTAACGAATACCCCGCTACAGAAAATGGCGACTCTGCTGGGGAAAAATCATTTGCCTAATGGGTTTTGCCTACTTTTCATATTTGTTGTATTGTATTGTATATTTTTTTGTGACATATTTTTGTGCAATTTGGGATTACTGTATTGTATGTAATGATTGAATTGTTTGAATATTAATTCCTTGTATGCTTGGTGATCTTCGTGAGATGAGTTCTATACCTGAACTCGAGTGCAATTAAGATAGGAGAATGGCATAGTCTTGTCGCCTTGTGTGGAGTTATTCCTTAGCAAGTTGACTTGTAAGTCCATTCACTTGGTGGAGGTTATGTTGGGATCAATAATGTCACACAAGTAAGTTGTGGTTAGACATTACTTTTCCAATATAGACCTTAGAAGCCAAGGACCTTAGTTTACCAAACCCATCTTGACCTATGCTTAGGATGTAGTGCGAAGGTCGTTCAAGTGTAAGATTTGATATGATTGTTACGCGATACTACACTCATAAGAGTCTCTCTTGAGAATATTTTTGGAATACGAGTAGTCGTTTCTCCGATAATATCCAAAAGATGGGATGATGACTATGGGAACCTCTTGTAGAACATGTTTGGCAGGTTTAAACCTTAGTACACTCCCTTTTGGGTGGTTCTTAACCTAAACTCCATGCTCGTGACTTGCAACAAACCCTTGATTCATGGTTGATCCGTTCAGGTATCCTTAATATCAATGGAACTTGGGTGTTGATAAGGTGTAAACCATAATCCACCAAAATGGATGATTGATATTAAGGATAACATGATCCATCCCATGACCTTTGTTTGGTGTGCTTTGCTTGATCCTTGAGTGAGATTGTTGCATTCATGCATTCATGCACCCATTTGCATTCATATCATCAAAATAATAAGAAAATTTTCAAGGAACTTAAGGGGGTTTATTTGCAAAATTTTCAAACATGGAAAGACAAAGAAGGAATACAAAGAAGTACAGTTTCAGACAACCAGACTTAAAAGAGTTAAGGAATTTGACATCTTATGTATTAGATCCCTTGGGTTTCAAGGCTCGTTTCGGGAAGCTTCTTCCTTTTCTGACCACTCAGGTGGATGAAGGATTGGTGAGTGTATTGGTGCAGTTTTACGATCCTTTGTACCGTTGCATCACGTTTCTGGATTTCCATCTTTTGCCTACCCTTGAGGAGTATGCTTATCTTGTGGGTATACCTATTCTGGATCAGGTGCCGTTCAGTGGCTTGGAGAGTATTCCTACTTCACAAGAGATAGCTGACATGTTACACATAGATGAATCTCTAGTTAGTGCTCATATGACTACCAAAGGTGGAATTCAAGGTCTCCCTTCGGAGTTCCTCACTGCTCAAGCTACTATATATGGGAAGGCCATGAGTGAGGATGCCTTTGAAGCCATATTTGTTCTTCTCATCTATGGATTGGTATTGTTCCCCAACATCGACAAGTTTGTGGATGTGAACGCTATTAGGATCTTCTCTACTCTTAATCCCGTTCCGACTCTGTTGGGCGATACCTATTTCTCTTTGCATATGAGGAATGAAAAGGATGGTGGCGTTATTGTGGGTTGTTTGCCTCTGTTGTATAAGTGGTTTATTTCTCACTTACCGCAGATGGTCGCCTTCAAGGAGAACAAGGAATGTCTACGGTGGTCCACGAGACTCATGTCTCTCACTAATGATGATATCTCTTGGTATAACCGTGTGTATGATGGTGTGCGGATTATCGACTCTTGTGGCGAATTCTCCAATGTACCTCTTCTTGGTACATGTGGTGGGATTAACTACAATCCTGTTTTGGCACGTCGCCAGCTTGGGTTCCCCTTAAAGGATAAACCCAATAACATTCTGTTAGAGGGTGTATTCTTTCAGGATGGTAAAGATCCTCAAGGCTTGAAAGCTAGGATGGTCCGCGCTTGGCGCAAGATTCATAGAAAAGGAAGGAAAGAGTTGGGTCCTAAGAATTGCATCGCTTTGGAGCCTTACACTGTTTGGGTTAGGAAGAGGGCGTCTGAGTATCTCATGCCTTACGAGTATCCGAAACCTACACCTATGATTATGGCTGGGCCTTCAACCCTCCCTAGTCAAGGAGTAGAGGAGTTGAGAGACGAAGACCGTTCACGTGCCTGGATCCGTGAACGTGAAGAGTTGCTTCAGCAGATTAAGGAGAAGGATTCGTTGATTGAGTTTCTTGAGCATCAGGTTATTGATGACCCTGATGATGTGTGGACTTCTCTACTTCCTCAGTCTTCTAAGTTCTGGAAGAGGAGGTATGATCGAATCGCCAAAGAGAAGGCCGATATGGAGGCAGCCTACGAGAGGGAGGTGAAGAGGTTTCGCGCATCTTATCTTCCTGTGTCCCGAGCTTTAGATGATTGTTTATAGGGATCCATAGGATGATTATTTCCTTTTCTCTTGTATATGATTGACAACGCTGCACTTCTTTTCCCTGATATTATTTGATGAGATATTCCATATGTGATAAAATGCTTAATATTTCCAGAATTTGCAAATAAAACTCTAAAGTTCCTTTGAAATAAAAAACAAATCATATGCACAAGCATTGCATGCATCATATGCATAAGCAGGTTTTGTTTCCGGTCCCTTGCCCTGTGGTCTAACTCCGTGTCCTTCATTTATTTTGAAGACAAGCTGACTCACCGGTACCACACTAAAGCCAACATTTCAAGACTGATGGATCACTTAGAGCAAGAGAATCGCGAGCTGAAAGAGGAAGTGTCCAGATTGACTGCCCTAATGGAGTCACTCATGGCTGCCTTGAGCCAGTCTTCTCCGACACCCTCAACTCCTCCCTAGAGGACAGTTATCTCCGAGATTGTCTCCTCTACTGTGCCCGCTTCCAGTACGCACTTTGTTCCAACAACCATGCCAACCGGGTTCCGTGGGGAATGCCTCCCAATTTCATGCCTGAGGGTCTTCTTCCAGTCTTTGCTTCTATGCCGACATCTAGCCCGGTCCTTGTTGTTCCTCCTCCTGTCGTGCATACTTTGCCCAGGGTAGACGACACCAACTATCATTCTGAGCCGTCTGAGGGTCCAGATGTTTATGAGAAGATGGATGCTATGAACGATCAGTTTCTTGAGCTTCGCAAGGAATTGAAAACTCTCAGAGGGAAGGATCTTTTCGGCAAGTCTGCTGCCGAACTCTGCTTGGTTCCAAATGTGAAGATACCTGTGAAATTCAAGGTCCCTGACTTTGAAAAGTACAAAGGAAATACTTGTCCTCTCAGCCACCTGGTCATGTATGCCAGGAAGATGTCAACTCAAACCGATAATGACCAACTACTCATCCACTACTTTTAGGACAGTCTGTCCGGTGCCGCTTTGCGTTGGTACATGGGTTAAATAGCGCGAACATCCGATCCTTCAATGATCTTAGAGAGGCCTTCGTCAAGCAGTACAAGTACAACGTGGATATGGCCCCGATAGAGATCAGTTGAGAGCCATGTCCCAAAAGGATAAAGAAACATTTAAGGAGTATGCCCAGAGGTGGCGAGAGGTGGCAACACAGATCGTGCCTCCGCTAGAAGAGAAAGAGATGACTAAGATCTTTTTGAAGACTTTACGTTTTTTTTATTATGAGTGGATGATTGCTAGCGCTCCTTCTGACTTCACCGAGATGATAAATATGGGACGCGTCTAGAAGAAGGGTTCGTGAAGAACGGTTAACCAGCACCAGGTGGCTCATATAGCACCTATTTTCAGAGACAATCAACAATATCAGCAACAACAACTCCGTCCGCAATAGCAGGCCTACCAGCCTCGAAACAGTAATCAGACCAATACAAGTTACGAGAGGAAAAGGGTCACCTTCGATCCTATTCCTATGACGTACGCAGATATTAATCTTTGATAGAGAGGGAAGCTGATTACTCAGAGAGACCCATGGCATACCTGCTAACCCCAATGGTGGTATAA